>NC_064288.1:18056760-18228377 GCF_019186545.1 Solanum stenotomum
TTCATGATGATCTGCTGTAATTCTAGAAACCCTAGGTCTGTTCATAATCATGGAATCAAGAATCTGACTGAATTCTAGGGACCTAATGGGCGAAAGGAACCCACTAGTGAAATCCCACATACCTGGTGACGAATTCCACGGAGAAATCTTTCGATTTCGGGGCTGGAACTGATGGAACCTTGCTGCGTTCTTGAACTAGGGTTCTTGACTTCTCTTCTCCTTTTAGCGTTCTAATTTTCTAAGTTTTGATTAATGATTTTGACTAAGGTAAGTTCTAGTTATGTTTCTACGCTTAAACTAATTAAAACCTCATGATTTAGGGTCTAAACGACGTATCTTAGGGGTTAAACGAAATAGGAAAAGACCAAAAGATCCTTGAATTAGCTGCTGTCAGAGTGACTGATGGACCTGACTGACGGTCCGTCAATCAATCGACGGTCCGTAGATCGGGTCCGTAGGTCGAGTCTGCCCGACAGGGCTTCACTAAAACGGACAGAACGTTTTACTCATAGGTCGGAATTTAGCAAACTTGGTGGCGTTGGAAAGATAATTCAATTATCTATCTAACCATATGTCATGGGACACATAATTCATTTTGTACTAAGAGTTATGAACATCTGAAGTTGACCCATCAGAATTTTCAGCTAACTGGCTGTTGATCCTCATCTACGGTCAGACCTACGGACCGTGGATCGATTGACGGTCCGTACTGGTCGACCGTAGTTTGTGTCAGAGGCTGGTAAGGGAAGTCTCAATCCATGAACACAGACCACAGACCGTGGTCTGATCTACGGACCGTGGGTCTGTCCGTGAGTCGGGACTTAGCCAATTTTCTGAGCTGGCTGGGGAGGGGTTGCAGTGGTGAACCACGGTGCACTAGCACGGACCGTGGTTTGACCTACGGTCCGTGGATGGCAACCGTGGTTTGCACCTGCAACTTCTCAAAATCTGCATTTTTGGTCTGTTTCGGATACGGGGTGTTACACTATGACTTCCCTAGTCATCAATGATCAAATCACAATATGTTTTCACATATATTTTTCATGATTACAACCTAAATATAGGTTATTTCAAGAGTTCTAAGGAAATTTTAATAGTTCCAAATGTATCATTTTACATTGAAAAAGAGAGTACTATTTTCATAAAAGATTAAAGAGTTTTTAGAGTATTTTAGAAAGATTTAGTACAACTTCAATTACCTCTTAAATACGCCTTTTGAGAAATTATCTCACCCTCAGAGTACTTTTACATGAGAATATAGTTATATTTTGGGCGTAGTATTGAACATTAATTTTTGGTAAGAGTTTAGATAACTCAAAGTCCATAACCTGGATCACCAGTGTACATAGGATTGTACTTCAAGGCAAGCAACACCTCACCTTCCTCAAGAAGGCTTTTTAGTGGATCCATCAGTTCAGTTGAATCCTTTAATCTAGCAAGGTATAGGGCAGCTCTGACAACATAGGTAAGACACTATATCATTAAAAGACTCGTTGTGATGGTTGTAAGTTAGAGAAACTCCAAGAAAAGTAAAGTAAGTAATATATATATATATATATTAGCTCAGCGCGTACTATTATTGCATCCTTACGGTAAGAACATTTAATGATTTTCATTATGATTTACATTATGCTCCAGTTATTTGTTTTACTTAGCCTTATTACATAGTCGTACATTCAATGTACTAATATCATTCTACCTACATCATGAATATTCAAGTACTTAGGATCATCAGTAAGAGTTCCATTGAGATCATATGATCCGTTCGTCAGCTTATGCTGAGACTTACTTGCTTTCAGAGGACTCGAATTTTATGATTTGTTAGTAGTAGCAATATGAGGTGCCATGATTCTTGTCACACACCTACCTTTAAAAACTAGAGGCTTCATAGATAGACAGTCTTGGTCAATCTTTCAATATTCAGTTTGAACTGTTTTATTCAAAAACTTTATGTTTCATATTCAGTATTTTCATCTAGTTTTGAGATTCACTAACTCATTTTTAAAGACTCTTTGATTTTGATCCTTGTGTATGCTTGAGTTAGTATTCCCTTAGTAGTCATCTAGGACAAGGGTTTGCTTGGGTACCAGTAATGGTTCTCAAGTGCCAGTCATATCCAAGATGTAGGCTCGCGGAGTGTGACAAACTTGGTATCAGAGCACATAGTTCAAGTTTCCTAGGATGTGTATGAAGTTGTGTCAGTAGAATATTATTTATGGTTTTGAGGGCCCCACTTCTATACGTGAGGGACTACAGACATTTCAGAAAAGTTTCCTTTTTGATACTCTAAATCATGCAATAGAACTATGTCATAAGGAACTTATTAAAACTTGTTCATTTCTCAAATACATTCGACTACCCCTCCTACTCAAGAAGGTTGAAAGAGAAAAGCCATGGTCCTTATCAAAGAGTTACTCTGAGGTAAAGTGTTTAGAAAGTAAAGATATTGTACAATGCTTGAGAGAAGCCTGTGAGTGAGCTTAAGTGTTTGAATTCGAAAGAATGCACTTTTTTTCATATGAATCATGCATTCAAGATAAAATAGAGGTGTATTCCCAGACTCTCTTCTCTAAACCTTATTCAGCTGAGAACCTCATAAGGAAAGTGTATTTCATAATGTTTGGGTAAATTTCTCTTCGAAAGATAATGTGATTTACGATATTATGAGCCAATATTAGTAGAAATGCCTTGAGTTAGAAAAATGCGTTTAGAGGTGTATTAATCTATGAATGGGAGATAGTGATGAAGTAAACTATGTTGTTGTAGCCATGTACTTAGTAAGTCATTAATGATGAGTTTTCCTTGATGTGTAGGCTAAGGACTAATAATTTTATGTAGATTTTATGATATAAGGCAGAGGAATAGTAACTGGTTTGGATAAGTTAGAGTATACTTTAATAAGAAAGAAGTTTATGCTGATGTATCGTTGTGTTAGTGAAGACCAAGTATAGGTGTTGAATGGAAGGGTAGAGTATTCATGAGGTTATAGATCTAAGTGCAGCTTATGAATTTTAAGGGAGAACCCCATGATATTCATAGGGTTATAGAACTAATTGTGCAATGATGTATAGTTAACGTGTAAATAGTACTTAAGTTTTGAAAATGAATGTTACGGTAATATGTAAATAGGTACACTAGAGATAAAGATTGACTACTTGTAATAACGTCTTAGAGGGTGAGTGTTTATTAAATTTTTTCTAGTACTCATAAGTTAGTATAGTATGTGAGAAATTATATTGATATCTGTATTTTGTACTAGACACTAAGCTTGAATTTGAGATTAGTGTCGTGATAAAAAGAATGGAAACATGAGGTGATGATGTTAGTTTTGAGATATAATCTAGTAAGTTTGACATAAAGAATGTGAGGAATTAAGGTGTTAGTTTGCAATGAATGTGAGTGGTACAAGTGTGGTATTTTCGCCCTTAGATCCAATGTCACAATAATGAACTAAGGTTACTTCAAGAAGTATCTCACATGTGGTTTATGATGATGTCTACTTGCATTGACCGTGATCACAATTATGATTTTAACCTTTTAACTTATGACTTAAACTTGGTCTTTGCATGTCACGTAAAGGTCCCTTTTACCATGATTTCATACTTTTATGCATTGCTATCGTACTTGGTATATTTTTTTACTAACACATACTCTTTCCTACATTCTTATAAAAAATATAGGGTCCAACCCTCCAGGTTTGCATCGTGGCTATAGTTCACTATAGTAGAGTTGAAGATTGGTGAGTCCTCATGTTTCGAGGACCGAGTTTTATTGCTTGTTGTATTTACTTCTTTTTTGTATTGTATGATATGTACGGGTTACATCCTGATCACTCTTGATGCACTAGATGGTTTTGAGACTATGTTAGACTTCCGCTACGTTTTACAAACTCTTATGTTTTGAAATTGTCTTTTAAAATCTCTTGATTTTCTATTATCTTGTATGATGTATTCTAAGTGGCTTATATAGGGCCTATCAGAGTCTTGCACCTCATGTCACATCTAGGGTATACTTTGGGTCATGACAAGCGTAAGGTCATGGTAGAGATGCCTCTCTCAAGCCAAAGTTGGATGATAAAGAGGACCAAATTACTCAAGAGTTCGCTACTACACCATTGCTTCAGGACACCTTGTTGAGAGTGTTGGGTTTGCTTGGAGGTTTCACTCTGAGTGAGAGTGCAATAAGCACAACAGAGGGTTGTCACACTAGGGTTAGGGGTTAGATCCCACATCATCATTTGGCTCTAGTCGTTCAGGGTCAGGTAGGGCACCCATAAGTAGGTCATGTTATTGACGGTGTTCTTTTTAGTGGGTATTATATTATTTGAGGATGAGAAGCATTGTTATGAGAATTTCAGAAGATGGATCCATAACAATTTCAAGGCTGAATGAGTGAGGACGTACATAAGTTCTTGACAATGTGTCAAGAGTTGCTTGAGATAGTTGGTTTGACTGAGTCTCATGAGTTTTGCTATGCTACACTTCAATTGAGTGAACCATCTAGAGAGTGGTGGAGAGTCTACGTGTGATCTATATTGAATGGATCTCCACTGGTATCTTAGGATATGTTTGATCTTTCCTTTTATGATAATTTCATCCCCTGGAGTGGAGACACTAGATCATCTCATAGAGAGATACTCAGTATAACGAAACCATTATCCAAAAAATTCTTCAATTGATGCTTTATTTCCTTAAATTCTTTCGGGGCTTATGGTAAGGAGGTATAGAAATAGAGTGTGTATCGAGGAGTATGTCAATATCGAAGGCTCTTTTCCCTTTCGAGAGGAATACCAGGATGATCATCGGGAAACACTTTCAAAAGCTCATTTACAATCAAAACTGACTCAAGAGTAAGGGTTTATTGTATCCCCAACCCTAACAATATGATAAATGCAACCCAAATAAATCATTTGCCTAACCTTTAGGATCACTAAATTTCCTCTTTCCATTCTAAGATTGGTTCATTCGGAACCTAGAATGTGACCAATCGGGTCCTACAATCTATGGAAGCATAGCAAGAGGGAAGCCAATTCATCTCAAGAATGATATCAAAGTGTAACATATCAAGATCTATCTAGTAAATATGAGTGACTATGAGAAATGAAAACAGGGCAATTTCTATGAACTCCCTTAGCAACATTAGAGTCACCAACTGGTGTAGAGACTGATAAAGGTTCTTAAAAAATATCGGGACAAACATCAAATATAATAGCCACATAAATAGTTGGGTTATATTAATTAATGCACACTCTTAAACACAGTTGTGGTTGGTAGTCCAGGGTAAGTGTGCGCAATCAAGTGTCCAAGCTCGGCGTTTTCATTCTTGTTAAAGTGATTTTATAACAACTTTTTATATTTGAAAGAAACAAGGAAATAAATAGAAATTGTTGCCTATTGATGGAATCTTATAACTAGTCCTCTTACCCATTTATTCAAGCCCATTAAATACTTTTTTCTTACTAATACCATGAAAACCTGTCCTATCATCATGATGAAATCCACATTAAAAATGGTACACATTCCGTTTTCTAAAATATTTTTAAAAAATTACTATAGAGAAATTTTGTATTCTTTATATAATTCAACTACTTCTTCTATTTATTTTTACTTGTCCATTGACTTTTTTCGATAAATAAAAATAGGTATCCAATTTTATTTGTCCAATTTAAAAAATTAAGAGATAATTTATTATACTAAATTTGTTTTGTCCTTACGATTAAATACTTTCTATTTTCCTATAATTAAATAACTTATAATTAATAGGAATTATATAATAAAATTACCTTCTATTTATTGCTTCTTAAGGATATGTCAAGTGAAACAGACAAGTAAAGATAAACAAGGGAGTAGTAGCTACACCTATTTATGTTTACTCTTCTCTATTACTTTGATTTATACCATTAATAGTTTTATAATTAACAATTTTTATATAATTTGGTTAAATGATATGTAATTTAGTTTTAAATCTAGGTGCACCCACTCATCTGTAATAAAAAATATATATTATATGAACACATTCAGCTAAAAAGTACTTATTTACTCGTTAAAATTTGAACACCCTTAACAAAATGCCTGGCTCCGTCACTAGGGTGTATCATGGATGTCACCCAGAATTTCAAGTGATTGTTTGTGTGTTTCTCAAGTGTCACACCTGGTACACATTATTGGTTGGCTCTGGTACAATAACTTATATAGGTTCTATATCAGTTGGTTCGAATACCACGTCTGGTACATGTGATTGTTTGTGTGTTAGTTCCATGACTAAAATGGGTTAGTTTTATTGAAATGTTGGCTAGTATAGTTGTCATGATTGTTAAGTCCGGATGAGGAATTGGAGTATGTTTGCCTTTCAAACTATTGTTATAAATGTATGTTATCTAGTTTGACTAAATTGTGGTTACCTGTTCATATTGTTAGGGTTTTGCCTTGATTTTCTTTCCTTGTTTGAAGTTTATTTTTTTTTCTTAAAGAAAAGTCGAAATATTACCATAAATGCTTGAACTTTTTCTGAAAGGAAAATATAATTTTCTTCCATATTTGGTTTATTCTTTCCAATATAGGAAAAGTTTGGAGATATATAAATTGAAGATCCCTATTCTCATATCATAATACAATAGAATCCACAATGTAGTTGTTTAGAGAGTTTTGTTTATGGAGAGATTTTCTCTCTACAGTTTTTATGTTTTTATTAGTTTTAATTATGTAGGCAAATTGGTCATATCAAATAATAATATTATGTCTTTTAGTATAGTCTTATGTGTCGCCTAATCTATCAACCATATTATTTGCAATTGTAAGCTTCCACATGACGCCCTAATCACCTTCATAACCCAACAGTGGTATCAGAGCACATGGTTCAATGATCCAGTGGTTCAATAAGATTTAAGAAAGTTTCAAGTAGTTTTAAATTAATTTGCAACAAATTTAATGATAATGAAGATTTTTGTCAAGCTACATGTGGAGAAAAAGTTTTAACCATATTTTTATCATTTCTGTTGCTACAATTTTTAAAAATAAAAATGAAATATTTTTAAACCATTTTTAACTCATATATTTTAAACTTTTTTTTTAACCATGGCAAGCAGCAATGATGAAGACTATGTGAAGAACAAAGATATCATGCATGTGAAGAAGACGGATCAAGTTTTGTCAAGAAAATCCAGTCAAAATGAGAGTTTTGTTAGGGTTTACCCTGATTTTCTTTCCTTGTTTGAAGTTTATTTTTTTCCTTAAATAAAAGTCGAAGTATTATCATAAATGTTTGAACTTTTTTTGAAAGGAAAATATAATTTTCTTCCATATTTGATTTATTCTTTCCAATATAGGAAAAATTTGGAGATCTATAAGTTGAAGATCCCTATTCTCATAGCATAACACAATAGAATCCACAATGTAGTTGTTTAGAGAGTTTTGTTTATGTGGAGATTTTCTCTCTACATTTTTTATGTTTTTATTAGTTTTTAATTATGTAGGTCAATTGGTCATATCAAATACTAATATTATGTCTTTTAGTATAGTTTTATGTGTCGTCCAATTTATCAACCATATTATTTGCAATTGTAAGCTTTCGCATGACGCCCTAATCATCTTGATAATCCAACACATATTCTTCATAACTAGAGCTGACCGATTATCCTATTAGTATATTGTTTACTTGGTGTATTGATACTGTACTAGCTCTTCGTTTGTTTAGTACAAGGTATATTCCAGCAGCTTCTAAGCGACCTCAGTCGTGACTCCAACACTTCATGAATTCAAGTGAGTTGCTTCTTCTGGACTGCTATGGGTTAACCCTTTACCTCTAGTCCATTTCCCAGACTGACTTCTAGTTTCTCTTTTGCGTTTGACTCCTCATATTTTAGACTAGAAGATATTTTGGTATACAACTTTCAGGTTCTAGGAGGATTATTCTCGGTATATGTTTTGGTGATGATTTCCTTTTAATTTTTTTTTTTATCTATTAAATATGTTGTTTTTAGTTGTTAATTGTTTGCATGTTAAAATGGTTGATTTCCCAACCAGGGCTGTAGTGTTGGTGCCTCTCACAGTAGGTAAGATCGTAACAATCTAAGTGTTGATGGATAGAGTTATCTTGGACCCATATATTTGTGCTTGCGTCTCATTGATGAGAGTGTAACCTGGATTCGACAGCTAATACAGTTATTAAAAAAATCTATTCACTGACACTGGTAAGGTAAAGAATCTCAAACTCACTTCACAAGATTCTTCCAACATTTTTATGTCCTTGATCTTATGTATTCAAGAAAGGGAACGATAAAACTCTAAACAGAAAAAAAGTAAATGTAAGAAGTACTGAAAAATTAATACCTTATCCAAAAAAATTAATATTGAATAACTATACATTATGCAAGTAAGAAGTGAACTTGAATGAATGTGTCAACTTTAATGAATGCATGTTGCATGATCTCTTTTAAGTTTATCCAAAGATTCAGAACGTCGTAATATATTTTAAGTTATTTGATTTTTTTTTCTTCTTATAACAATCGATAATGATAGAACTTCTTAAAACTCAAAACGAGAAATGACGCATCCATTCGTGCTCCTAACATCCAATAGTACATAGACAAAGTTTACTTGAAACAAGCTAGACTAAAAATAAAAAAATAATTGTACCTCTAACTGATTCTTCAGATCATCAAGTTATTTATGAAGATCTTTTATAGACTGCATACGTGAGGATAGCTTGTTATTTGAATCTGCAAATTATAAATGACTTTAAAGATTGACTATAGTTTGAATTCCTATGCGATAGAAGGTATGATAGTGATTTTTTTTAATCTGTCTACTTTATATATTAAACCAAATTGTACGTTCACCTCCCCTGCATGAGAGGCAAAAATATTAGGTGATATTTGTTCATCTATATATGCCTTGATAGATACTTAGATAGGGTTATCTGACATTCACATTCGTATATTTGTGCTTGCATCTTATTGATGAGAGTGTAACCTAACTCAGACAACAAATACAATTATTTTAAAAAATCTATTAATCGGCATTGGTAATGTACTGATAAGAGCAAATACTACAACTGATCTTTGCTAAAAGAGAAAAAAAAGGTATATTTCAATTTATCGCTGCAGATAGGAATGCTAAACACCATATGTTAAGCCAGCTTTCACTGTTACTGCACAGCGGATATTGATATTCAGCTATTAGAAATTTATTCACCATTCTGTCATATAACTTTCCTTTTGATGCAAACACATTTGATATACACTCGAAGTATATCAAATGCACTGGCACATTAATTCACATCCCATCAATTCACTTCTCCAACTATTTTTATAAGTAATCGGAGAAGGCTTGTATAATACAAATCTATCAATCTTATATAAATCCATTTTCGCAAATACTTACAACCTTCTATTTTGTTACTTATTCCTTTAAAATGTACATAAGACACATTTGATCCATGAATAATAACAACCCTTTTCCAATGCTAAACCATTACTCTTGTTATCAGCTATTACAAAACATTTTCTGATTCTTCACTGATAGATGTAAATATATGCAACAACACGTCACTGTCTCATTAATCTATTTCACTTCTCTCCGCCTCAATAAAATACATCATTGCCAGGTAAAAAACAAATTCCCCTCTTTATTTATCAAGAGCTACTTTGTTTTTCCTATTTACTGTGTATTATCTAGCTTATTTTGTTTCCTTCTCCTCATCATGAGACGCTCTATTCTTCATGTTGTCATTTGTAATATCAGAAAATCTTCAATAGTACTTATGTTTTTAATAATAGCAGTGTTAGTGACAATATTACAAGATAACAAAAATACAAGATTATAATTGTAAATAAAATGAAGAAATAAATTTCTTCAGACTAAGGCGCGGATATCTCGCTCTCTTTAAGGAGATTCAAGCTCACTGCAGCAAATGTTTTTCACCAGTCCAGCAGTAGTCCTTTTTTATTTGTCCCCTCCGGGATAGAACAACCTAATCACAAAAGTATAACTCAACAAACTCTGGACAAGAATTAAGTCCAAAGCTCTACAAAAAGAACACCCCCTACAACTAATAAAAACTCTCTTTTTTTGACAAACTTTATGCACTCTATATTTTTCTTGTGTTTTTAAGCCAAATGAAGACAACCACTATTTATAATTGATAAATTATTCCTAGCTATGAATAGGAAAATAATAGGATAATATATAGTAAAGATAAATGGCCTTAGAAATTACATAAGTTACGAGATATAATGAAGGAAGAATGATGAGATTTCCATATGGAGGAGTAATGGTCATAGTTGACCACTACTTGTTCTGCCAGAAAAACACAACGGCCAACAAAAATAACCCAACATTTCTAGCAACATTTATCAATATTGAAGAATGAAAAATTAGCCAAAATTCAGCGGACAAAAGTAATGCATTATGATGAGTAATTAGGCTATCATGCTTGACAATTCTTACATGTATGAACACAAGGAATTGGAAAAGTCACTTTAACATAATTTTAATAAGAATATACAAATGCTCCAAAACCAACAACCTCCCACTCATTTTAATATTAGACAGGAGAGTATATCAGTTGAAGGAAGATTACTATGCATCATGAAGGTGTGTTATGCATTGAACCTCCACTTAGTAAAATAATAACTTTTACTCCAAAATCGTAGTGGTCTCAAACTTGAACTATGTCTGCTTAAGAGAAATAAAATATCACTGCTCACACACAATAATCAAGATATTGACATGAGCTTTAAAAGCCAGCACGTTATGGCCTTGTGCTATACCAATTTCATGAGTGCTTTTGAGAATAAGCCCAATTCTCATAGAAAGTGACCTACTTCCACACTCACATTTGTGAAATCTGTCGAGAGTGTTCTTGTAAGTTTAACACTCCACCTATACGGGCTACAGATACTCATTAAGAGTTTTATCAACTCCACCTTGACAAATCACTATAGGAAACAATGCACTCACACCATAGGGAGGGAATAAAAAAATATGCATTTTTTCACAACAAGTCATCATATGATTAGTTTTTCCCTTTGTACTTGGTTATAGGATATCTAGTCCCCAAGTTGGGTTTCCTCATATATGACTCAAGGGTGTATAGGCTTCAATCACATCCCCATCGATGTGCTCCAGACCTTTTCTCTTGTTAAGGCCTTAGTAAGAGGATCTGCAAGATTATTATACGATTTGACATAATCAATATTAATGGTATCACTTGTCAAATATGATCTTACATTACTGTGTTTCCTCCGTATAGGTCTGAATTTACCGTTGTAATAATGGTTTTGAACTCTACCAATTGCAACAGTACTATCACAATGAATTAAAATAAGAGGAATTGTTTTTTCAAAATAAGGAATTTGGAACAGTAAATCTCTTAGCCAATGCGCTTTCTCACTAGCTGAAGCTAAATCAATTAGTTCAGCCTCCATGGTAGAGTTAGCAATTATAGTTTACTTTTTTGATCTTCAACAAATAGCACCACCACCCAAAGTAAAAACATAACTAGTGGTAGAACAGGAATTACGTGATAAAGTGTTCCAATCTGCATCAAAAAAACCTTCAAGTACAATAGGATATTTTTTATAGAACAAACCACAAATTATTTTGTTCCAATTAAATATCTCATAACTCTTGTAATAGCATGCCAATGTTCATTACTTGACTTGCTTGTAAACCTGACAAGTACTCCTACTGCATATGCAATATCAGGCCTAGTGCAATTAGTCACTACTCTCAAACTTCCGATTATGCTAGCATATTCCTTTTGATTTATTACATCATGTTCACATTCAACTTGAAATAAATGAACACTTGAATCAAAAAGGAGTAACAACATGCTTGCAATTAATATTTTTTTCAAAATTTTCTCAACATAATGTGACTGGTCAAGGAAATTCCATCACATGTTCTTGTTATTTTTATCCCAAGAATAAAATGTATCTCACCAAGATCTTTCATATAATAATGGCTTCTAAAAATATTCTTAGCTTCATCAATAACATTCATGTTAGAGCCAAAGATAAAAAAAATCATCAACATATAGGCAAATAATCACATGTGAATTATTCCAAGACTTATGATACATGCACTTATCACACATATTTATTTTTAAATCATTTTCAATCATGCAAGAATCGATTTTTTTATGTCATTGATTTGGTATCTGTTACAAGCCATATAGGGATTTAGTAAGTTTACAGACTTTGCTTTCTTGACCCTCTTCAACAAAATACTCGGGTTGATCCATATAAATTTCCTCATTTAGGTCTTCATTTAAAAAGGCAGCTTTTACATCCATTTGATGAATTTGAAAACAAAAAATTGCAGCCATAGAAATTAAAAGTCTTATGGATGTAATTTTTGTTACCGGTGAAAAAGTATCAAAAAATTCTCGGCCATCTATTTGTTTAAAACCTTTTGCAACTAGTCTAGCACTGTATTTGTGAATATATCCATCTAGTTTCAACTTTTTTCATAAGACCCATTTGCAACCAATAGTTTTATAACCCGGTTGTAAATCAACTAATTTCCAAGTTTTATTAGAAATTAGTGATTTCATTTCATCATTTACAGCCTCTTTCCTAAAAATAGAATCACGTGAAGATAATACTTCTTTCAAAGAGAGAGGGTCATCTCCAACATTAAACACATAAAAATCAAGACCAAAATTATTTCTACTCTAGTTCTTTTACTTCTTCTTAACTCAAAATCATCAATTTCTTTAATTTTTAAAGTAGACATAGAAGAACTAGGTAGTGACAAAATATTTTGTTCAATCATTTGACCCCCAATATTTTTAGAATCAAAAGGGAATTTATTCTCATGAAAAATAGCATCACCCGATTTTATTATAATAATATTTTCTTCAAGATTAAAAAATCTATAGACTGTACTATTTGAAGCATAACCAAGAAAATCACAAGTAGTAACTTTCTTACCCAACTTTGTAATTTTGGGATCCATTAGTCTCACAAAGGCTAGACAACCCCAAACTCTCAGATATCTCAAACTTGTCTTGTGACCTTTTCACAATTCAAAAGGTGTCAATTTAGAGTTTTTTATGAGGCACACGATTCAACACATAACAAACAGTTAAGCTAGTTTCACCCCATAAATTTAAAGGTGCATATAGCTCAATAAGCATGACATTAGTCAAGTCAACCAAAGTTCTATTTTTCCTTTTAGCTACACCGGTAGCTAGATGAAAGAGAGTAAGGAGGAGTAGTTTCATGAATTATTCTCAATGATCTAACAAAAGAATTTAACTCATTTGATTCATAGTTACGGCCTCTATCACTTCTAATTCTTTTTATTTTTCTTCCAAACTGATTTTCAACTTCATGGAGATAAATTTTAAAGTTTTCAAAAGCATCACTTTTATTTTTCATCAAGTAAACATATGTAAACTTAGAAAAATCATCAATCAAAGTAATAAAATATCTATTACCTCCACGAGTTAAAATTTCTCCAAGTTCAGAAATGTCAGTATGAACTAATTCTAACAAATCAATTTTCTTTCAACTTGAAAATGAGGCCTTTTAGTGATTTTGTGTTTACTACAAGCCTCACAATTTTCAAAATTCTTTTTAACCATTGGGACTAATCCGAAACTACTCATGATTCGAACATAACGATCATTAATATGACACAAACGAGCATGCAAAAAATTGGTAGGATAAAGCATATAAACATAAGTAGAAATTTTATTCATTTCAACATTCAGTTTAAACATCTCATCATAAACATATCCCTTTCCCACAAAAATACCCATCTTCACAATTACATATTGATCAGATTCAATAATCTGTTTAAAACCTGCTTTATTAAGAAGAAAACTACACATCAATTTTTTTTCTCATGGAAGGAGTATAAAGTACATTTGTCAAAGTTAATACCCTTCCAGAAGTATAACACAATTCGACATCTCCAGTTCCAAGCACTTGAGTTGTGAGAATCACCAAGCATGATGGTTTTGGGCTCCTCAAAAATGAGTATATTTTTTAAATCAATCTTTGTCGTAACAGACATGACGGTTTGCACTAGAATCTGCCCATCATATATCAACACTCTCAACCATGTTCATGTCGGTAATCACCGCCAAAAAAGGTTCTTCGGTAACGTTTGTCTGAGGGTTAGGACCACGTTTTCAGAATCTGCAAAATCTAGCAATATGCCCACTCATGCCACAAACAAAGCACGGTCCCTTATCTTGAACTAGTTGATTTTGTGCTTGGTTATTTTCACCATTATTTTTCTTGAGAGGTCTACGCTTATTTTTCTTGAATTTTTTCTTCTTAGGCTTCAAAGAAGTATTTTTATGAGATTCAGGAGTAGCATTATTTGAAGTAATTAAATTTACCTTCGTTTTGATGTTGCTCTCTTCTAATTGTAAAAGTGCATCTTAGCCTCTTGCCTCCTCTTCCATGAGAATTTTCATTATCAAAGTTTCAAGAGGGGTTTCCTTTGTTTGTGGTGCATAGATTTTTGAAATTCCTTCCGAAAAGGTGGAAGTTTATCTACTATGCCACAAACAAAAAGGTTATCTCCAAGTTTTACCTCCTCGGACCTAAGTTCTCCAACAATCATTATAAAGTCATGAGATTGGTCTACCACTAATTTATTGTCTACCATTTGGAAACAAAAAAATCTACTAGCCGCATATTTTTTTGCTCTAGGCTCTTCGATATCATACTTAGTCTGCAATGCTTTTCAAATTTTCTTTGCACTAGAATAAGTTCTATCATAATAATAATTATAAAAATTATCAAATAGACAATTAGGAATATAATACCGACACTTATAGAAATCACCATCCTACTTTTCCACTTTCTCTAGATGAGAAATAGTTTCTTCATCATTCATAGAGGTGATGTCAACTTTATTAGGATTCTTCTCACTTAACATATAAGAAACATTGAGAGGACTTAAGTAGAAAAATACTTTACCCTTCCATCTTTTGAAATGGTTACCATTGAACCGAAATGGTTTGTTAAGGTCTCCAATCTTGATGTCAACGGTTTTTTCAACCGTAGTCATTATTGAATCTCCTTAAAATTGTTAATGAAAAAATTACACGATAACAAAAATACGAGATTACAATTGAAAATAAAATGAAGAAATAAGTCTCTTCAGGTTGAGGCGCGGATATCTCGCTCTCTTTAAGGAGATTCAAGCCCACTACAACAAATGTTTTTCACCGGTCTAGCAGTAGTCCTTTTTTACTTTTCCCCTCCAGGATACAACAACCTAATCACAAAAAGTGTAACTCAACAAATTAACTTTGGACAAGAGTTGAGTCCAAAGCTCAACAAAAAGAACACCTTCCTTCAACTAATAAAAACTCTCTTTTATTGACAAATTACTTTATGCATTCTATATTTTTCTTGTGTTTTTAAACCAAATTAAGACCACCACTATTTGTTGTTGAGAAAGTTTCCTAACTATGGATAGGAAGATAATGGGGTAGTAGATAATGAAGACAAATGGCCTTAGGAGTTACATAGGTTACAAGATATAATGTAGGAAGAATAATGAGATTTCAATATGGAGGAGTAATGGTCATAGTTGACCACTACTTGTTCTGCCAGAATAACACAACGGCCAACAAAAATAACCCAACGTTTCTAGCAACATTTATCAATATTGAAGAATGTCAATTAAGCCAAAATCAACGGACAAAAGTAATGCATTATGATGAGTAATTAGGCTATCATGCTTGACAATTCTTACAGGTATGTACCCAAGGAATTGGAAAAGTCACTTCAACATAATTTTAATAAGACTATAAAAATGCTCCAAAACCAACAAACAGTAAAGTACTATCGTTTTCTCTGCTGACTTTGTTTATGTCTACCTTTTAAGAAGATAGATTCATCAGAATTATTCGTCCCTCAAACAACTTCATAGTACGAGATCCTCTTATGGGATTGACCAATCTAATATGATATAGAAAGTTGTCTGGCTCTTTTTCAGTATTTCAGAAACCAAACCATGAAATAGTTCGGAATTTTGATATTTCATCATATTGAAGTTGAAAATGTGGTGCATTGGGCCGACACAGTGTACACTCCCTTTCTTGAAAGGTTCCAAATCTTCTTGAAACAGTAGTTTATATATGATATCATATTTGCACAGCCATTTTATTAAGGAAAATGGCTGCATTTTCATCAGCCAATTGATCTGCATCTTCATTGGAGCCTCAGTCTTGATAGTTCAGTCCACAACAAGATCATGATTGTAAAAGAAAAAAAAGACGCAAGTGCATTAGCATTTACTGTCAAGCAACACTAACTTCTAGGGAAAAAAAGATTATATAGAAATTGTGACAGTTGAGTTGCTTCATGAAATTAGAAGATAAACTAAGTAGTAAATAATTAGATGTCTGCACTTCCATCAATATTATCAAACAGTAAGATCCACATGTTTTTCCAGTTTATTGGCGTTCCTCCGTATTTATCATCATTCTCTTCATTAGCATCTCAACCATCTTGATTATTAGGACCCTGTTTGTTACCGCCTTCATTTTGAGCATGGTCTTGTTCATTAGCATCTCCATCTTGATCAACATTTTATGCATTAGCGCCTACATGTTGATCAGTATTTTCTTCATTAGCACCTCCATTATGATCATGATCTTGTTCATTAACATCTCCGTCTTGATCAACATTTTCCTCATTAGCACCTACATCTTGATCAACATTTTCCTCATTAGCACCCCCATTTTGATCATGATCGTCTTCATTAGCATTTCTATCTTCATCAGCATTTTGCTCATTAGTGCCTCCATTTTGATCATGATCCTGTTCATTAAAGCCTACATCTTGATCATGATCCTGTACTTCTACACATCCATATTTATCGTTAGTAGGCTATTTATTGTCGCCTCCAGAGAGAAAATCAAGCAGAGTTACTTTGTTCTAGTAAGTAAGCTCGTCACTGCCACAAAATACGCATTTGAGCTACCACCTTACAAGTCATATCACATATACGTATAGTCTCAATTTGCAAATTCGTAATCAAAACTTACAGTATCATGCAGAATCCTCCGTCTCTACAATACCTAGACGGTTCAGAGACTGTAATATGGAGAAATAATAATTTTTTTAATTTAAGAGGGAAAAAAAGCAACCAGATTGTCATGTTATCATTAAAATCAAGTTATCATTATTGTTAGTATCTTCCAGCCTCATCGAATTCCATATCCTTGACACAAACACCATGTTTAGCATTTGAGCGTCACTGAGATTTCCTTGTATTACCACTTCAAAAATATTATCAAACACTTTCTGGAAGTTTGTGCTCACATCCCAGTCCATATTCATGCCAAATTTAGTTTTCTCAGTTAGAGTATCACCTTAAACTTTCGACAGGTCTGGCAACTCAATTTTGAAACAAAAATAGTTGTGACAACTAATTCTACTATATTTAGTATCCTTCAGTTTTGCATCAAAGTTTCTTATAATATTTGACAGAGATGAGCGTAAATGGAGCCCAACATGTTGGCTTCATCAAAATTGTCCATGCCCCCGTCTCCCTCTGCTCAATTTGATGGTCAGCTTCTTGGAAGGTGAACCCTCAGCCCCTGCCGAGTTGGCATGACACTAACAATACCACCACCATCCAAGAACATGGTCATCAGATTCTTAGAAAACCCACTCACAGGTCATATATCATTCTGCTTTTCCAAAACACGAGAGAACCTTGAATTTCGAATGCTCCAAAGCACAATCTCGGGCACGTTTCTGTGTCCCTTCTCTACAAATTTTCCACTAATTGACTGTTAGTCTTCACTGAACACAAACACCCTCTTTACCATTTTATCTTCACTGAGATTTCCTTGTACCGCCACTTCCTAAATATTATCAAACACATTCTAGTCCATATTTATGCCAAACTCAATTTTCTCATTCAGAGTATAATCTTCAACTTTCGTCAGGTCAGACAACATGCTGAATCTGATTAATTCTGCCTTCCATGTTTTTTCAACTCAATTTTGACACCAAGACGCTAAGTGCCACAGAGACCTCCATTGGTCGCCCACTCATACTCCCAGAAACATCACATACCGCCATACAATCACTTAATTTTGTCCTTTCTTACAAAGATTATCAACCATTTATTACCAGTGAAGATCAACTACTTCTCTAGAATCTCCATCATTCAATGCCCTAATAATCTCATAAGGCATTAAATCTCCATTGCACTCTCCTCTTTCTCTTTTTCCTTACAAATGGTCCATCTAGAATTCTATACAAAATTTCACTGCATTGGAATCTGAATAGAGTTGTCTTAAAGAAGAATGATTTTCCAACCAACTTGGTATTCCACCTTTAACCTGATCTTCACTCAAATTCAAGTACAAATAAGACCTCTATATTGCATAAGTTCCCTGGTATGGTACCATTTATTATATTTTTCGAATATCTCAACTTTTGCAATTTCTTCATGTTTACCAATTCACGATGAATAGAACCACGCAAACCTTTCTCTCCAATGCTTAACCACACCATATTACACAACTTACTGATTTCAACAGGGATTTCACTTGTGATGTTGTTTGCACATCTTTAGCAACATGATACCTACCTTACATTCTGATAAGCAATTCACAAACCATATCGGGGAAAAAGTAGATGTTCGCCACGTATATCCTTGAACTATTCCAATATTTAATTAAGACTTTTACGTTTGGAAGTTATTTCGTTTATAATACTTCCATGAAAGTAATTCTTTTCTTTTTTATTAATTTAGTTCAATTTGAAATTCCATTTACTAGGTGTTAGTGTTGTAATACTTTTAATAGATTTCTTGCTTTTGGCACAACCAAAATTGGTAACACTTCTCCACCATTGTCACACCCCGAACCTACACCCTTGACGTAACCGACACTCGAGAATCATTTCTGATCCTCGAGCGAACCCTTGACCTGGATGATTGTTTAGTGGAAGACTTACTCAAACATAAAGAAGCTTTAAAAATAGAATTTAGACACTTAAACTCAAGCAAATACTTAATTACAATAATAATAATACTTTGGAAAACGGTGTCAAAACATCTCAAAAAAGGGCGATACTGAGAGAGTCCACAACTCTAACTATCTATGAAGCTTCTAATACTAGAATAGAAGTCGGGACAAGACCCATGACAACTCAACAATAACATTAAAGTAAATTGTGAACTCCTCTGGAAAGTAAGGAGGCTCACCAAAACTAGTCTGAAACCCAAAGTGATCTCAACAAAACACATTTTGATGATCCTGAATGCTGCATTTACATCATAAAAGATGCAGGCGAATGACATCAGTACATTGACTGTACAAGTATGTAATATAGTTGGATAACAAATACTCTCTCCATTTAAAAAAGAATGTCCTAGTTTGACTTGGAATGAAGTTTAAGAAAAGAAAGAAGATTTTTAAATCTTGTGGTTCTAAATTAAAGTCATATCAATTGTACCAAAATATCATTTAATCTCGTGGCCTTAAACATGCCATGTGGAAAGTTGAAGTTAAAGTGTTGCCAAAAAAACAAAAGGGTCATTCTTTTTTAAACAGACTAAAAAAGAAATAAGACCATTCTTTTTGAAAGGGAGGGAGTAACTAAATAAAAGGACTGAAATAGATATAGATATATACTCAAATGAATGTAAACAAAGAAAGGAGTGATATCATTAAAACTTACCAAAAATAATTTCTCATGCTCTGAACTATAACATAAAAAGTGATATACAAAAATACACTTAGACTCTATCGGAAGATTCTCTAACCGACAACTGTGAGCTAAGTGATGATACAACATCTCGATCACATTGCCAAAACTATGCTATCATGCCGGAATATAGAACAGCTCAACTAAGTGGATCCACTAAGCTTTGCATGAAGGAACTAAAGATTCATCTAAAAAGTATGATCATGTACCCATGTTGGCAAGACATGGTTTATGGGGGTGTGAGTTGATTGAACTCTCCCCCATATATGTGTTCAATACTATTCCCAATAATATTTACTTTTTCTCAATGTATAAAAACATTACTCTTTCTCTGGTTTGATATAATTGCTCAAACTATCCTCTTAGAAGAGGTAACTACTCTGAATTAACTCTAAACTCATTACTCATTTTGAAATCAATATTTTTACTTTCTTAACGTAAAAATGATAAATTTGGGAATCAATAGATCTCTTAAGCTTTACTCAAAATGTCTCTTTAAACATTCCTAAAAAAATCCTCTTTGACTTTCTGTGAAAATCAATTTAAGATAATTTTTCGGTTAACAGATTCTCATCAATAACTCAATGAATACTCAAATAATAAGGTTCATGCTGAAAAATAGGCATGAATAAACAACTCAAGAATTACAATGCCTAATATATAGCAACTCAAGGATTAAGATTAGCAACTCATAATTCAACAACAAACTTTTCTCAGGAATACTCAAAATCTAGGTGAAACCCTATGGCTTTTGGTGTTTAAACTTAACTTGCAGGCAATTGGGGGACTTAACAACAAAATTTGCAATGCACATTTTCATACTGTTCCACCAATAGACTTTTCTCAAGTCATGGTACATCTTTGTGGAACCTAGATAACTATGAGTTTCTGTCATGACCCTCTCTTGGAGCTCATCCACCTTTGGAACACATAAATCTACCTTGATATTTCATCACACCATCTCCCCCTTGTTCAAAAGCCATCTTCTTCTACTTGTGAACATTTTCCTTTAATTAGTTTAAGTAAGAGGGGGTCTTTGTCTTGTTTCTCCTTCCCTTCTGACACTAATGATGATTTAGCCCCATTTATCACAACCACTTCACCTTCACTGGAATCTAACAAACAAACTCCCAGATATGTAAGTTTGTGAACTTGTTTACCCAATTTTTTCTTGTCTTCCTCAACAGGAGTTGTACTCCCCATGAACAACCTCATCAAAGAATCAAAAATAACATTAGCCTCACCTAGGTGATAGAGGATACTCATGTCGTAATCCTTGATCAATAACTCTAACCACCTCTTTTGTATGAGATTAAGCTAATTCTAACTGAAAACATACTAGAGACTCTTGTGGTTTGTGAACACATCCACATGAATGCCATAGAGGTAGTGGCGCTATATCTTGAGACCAAAAACTATTGCTGCCAACTCGAGACCATGGGTTGGGTAGTTCCTCTCGTGAATATTAAGTTTCTTAGAGGCACAAGTTATAACCTTACCTTTCAGCATCAACACATAACCAAGCCCCACTCTGGAGACATCACAATAGATGAAAAAACCTTTGTACCCACTAGCAGTGTCAACATTAGAGCAGTAGTTAACCGAGTTTTCAATTCCTAAGAGCTTTGCTCACATGCTTCAGACCATTGAAACTAAGCTATTTTCTGAGTCAACTTAATCAACATGGATGAAATAGATAAAAACCCCTCGACAAACCTTCTGTAGTAACCTGCCAACTCCAAGAAACTCATTATATCAATTGGGGAGGTGGGTCTGCGCTTATTTTGCACCATCTTAAACTTCTAAGTGTCGACTCAAATTCCTTTGCCAGACACAATTTGGTCTAAGAATGCGAGAGATTCAAAAAAGAACTCACACTTAGAAAAATTGGCATATAACTCTCGATCTTTGAGAATTTGGAGGACTATTCTGAGATAATTGGCATCATCTTCTTCATTCCATGAATAGATCAGGATGTCATTGTTGAATACAATAAAAAAAAATATCTAGATACTTCTCAAAATACTCTATTCATGAGATCCATGAATATTGTAAGAGAGTTAGTCAAACCAAAGGACATGACCAGGAACTCATAATGACCATAACTGGTTGTGAATGTTGTCTTCGGGATGTCACTCTCTCACTTTCTACTGATGATAGCCAAATGTGAGGTCTATCTTAGAGAAGCAAGTGGCACCCCAAAGTTGGTTGAAAAAATCATCAAATTCTCGAAAAGGGATATTTATTCTTTATGGTGACCTTTTTCAACTGGTTGTAATCGTTACACATCCGAAGGGAACCATTTCTCTTTCTCACTAATAAGACCGAAATGCCCCAAGGTGAGACACTCGGTCGGATGAAACCCTGTCAAGAAAATATCTCAAATATTTTCTTAACTATTTTAACTTAGTTGGACCCATTCTATATGGCAGAATAGAAATGGGTTGAGTATCAAGAAGGATATCTATTCTGAAGTCTAGTTCTCTCTCTAGAGGAACTCCGGAAAGATCATATGGAAAGACCTCAGGAAACTCGCTCACATCTGGAACAAACTAAATAGGCGGAGTCTCAACACTAGAGTCACTAACTTAGAATAAGTAAGAGATGCACCCCTTAGAAACTAATAACTTTCTGGCCTTAAGGTATGAAATGAAAGGACCCTTAGGCACTACTGAACTACTCGTCCACTCTTGAATCGGCTCATTAGGAAACTCAAAATTGACTACTTAAGTTGTACAATCGACTGAGGCATAGCAATCATGAAGTCAGTCCATACCTAGAATGACATCAAAATCAACCATGTCTAACTCAACTAAGCCAGCCATGGTGTCTTTGTGATAGACAAAAATGGTACAATCACAATAGAACTTTATCTGCTAGAATATACTCATCAACAAGTGTGGAAACACTGTAGTGTTCTAGAATTTAATCGGGGAAATGTCGAACCTCATTGCTACATAAGCAGTCAGAAAAGACAAACTCGCACCTGGATAAAATAAGGCATAGAAATCAATAGAACTTTTTTTAAGCATACCAGTGACAACATCGGCAAGTTGACCTGATCCCGGTGACTAGCTATAGCATATAGACAGTTTGCTACTCCGCATGTCCCTAAAGTAGCTCCTCTCAGGGCAGCTCTATCTACTTGAGCTACAAAAGAAGATTGGGCTTTGCTGCCCCCATTACCCTGCCTATTTTTAGGGCACTCTCTCATAAAATGACATGTGTGACCACACTTAACCAACCATTGGAGCCATCACGAAATTATCCTGGATGGGTCCTATCACACTTATCACAAGGTGGGCTCTGAAACCCCTATGCACCTTACCCAGAGCTCTGAAATTTTGAGAACTCTTATTCTGGTGAACATTCCTATTTATTGGTGCAGGGGCACTAGCTAATGATGGAGACGGTTCAGATAACCTTTGCTACAAAGATGACCGATGCCTATTCCCGATCTTTTGCTTGTTAGACTCATGATTTGTTGTTTTAGCCCTCTTGCTACGAAACTCCTCCATGTCATTCAACTTGTCCTTTTCTACCTATTGTAAATGAATCATAAGCCTAGCTATATCCATGTCCCCTATTAACATACCTGATCTCCCCTCTTTATTAGATAAACGGGATGGCCCAGACACAAAAATTAAAAGACCTCATTCTGCTTCTTATATCAGCCACAATCTCCGGGCTATAGCGGGAAAGCTGAGTGAACTTGAGGTTGTACTCTTGAAAACTCATAGACTTCTGCTTCAAATTAAGAAATTATCTTACCTTTGCGTTCCTTAACTCTCGAGGAAAGAAGCTCCCTAAGAAAACATCCTCAAACACAGCCCAAGTTAAAAGAAGTGCTTCATTTTCCCTATTCTTCTTCCATTTATCATACCATATCCTAGCGACACATTGGAACTTATAAGAAGCCAACTCCATACACTCTACATCAGCAACACGCCTGACCTCAAACACATTTTGAAGTTCTTCTACAAAGTTCTCTAGATCCTGAGTGACCTTCGACCCTCTGAACTCTGGGGATTCATCCTAAAAAACTCACGGATTCTAGATGTGTATGCCACATCCTTAAGACCTACTACTTGTTGACCATCCTGATTTGCCACAACTTGAGTCAACATCTGAATAGTATTTCTAAACTCTACATTGGTGACATCACCCTGAGGAGGTTGCACTTCTAGTGCATTGAGAGCTTCTTTACCTTGAGGATTTGCATTTAATCTAGCAGGACATCCTCGAACAACTCTTCATAGATGCATGATGTGAATAGACACTTTCATTCTCGAGTTAGAAGAAAATTTTATAGAGTTAAACTTTATCCCCCGAACAAGAGTAAGAAGAAAGTGAAATGTTCCTAAATTTCGTAGCCTCCCAATTATAGATGTGGTAGACTAAACATTGATAAGAAGGACTCTACATAGACGACTTCTAGACACCCTAGGACTCTTGAACTATGTACCCTAATACAAAGTTTTTCATACCCCGAGCCTACACCCTGGGCATGGCTGACACTGGAGAAGCATTTTTGATCACCAAGTGAACCCTTGGCCTAACTGATTATTTAGTAGAAGACTTACTCAAACATAAAGAAGCTTTAAAATTTAAGTTAGAACAATCAAACTCAACCAAATACTTACACAAACTGTCTGAAAATACTTAATTGCAATAATAATAATAATAATAATAATAATAATACTTTGCAAAACAGTTTCAAAACAATTCAAACAAAAGGGAAATACTAAGAGACTCCTAAAATAGATGTGGTAGACTAAACATTGATAAGAAGGAATTTACAGAGACGACTTCATAGACACCCTAGGACTCTTGAACTATGTACCCTAATACAAACTTTTTCATACCCCGAGCTACACCCTGGTGTAGCTGACACTGGAGAAGCATTTTTGATCCCCAAGTGAACCCTTAGCCTAACTAATTATTTAGTAGAAGACTTACTCAAACATAAAGAAGCTTTAAAATTTAAGTTAGAACAATCAAACTCAACCAAATACTTACGCAAACTATCTGAAAATACTTAATTGCAATAATAATAATAAGAAGGATACTTTGCAAAATAGTTTCAAAACATCTCAAACAAAAGGGAAATACTAAGAGACTCCTAAAATCTAACTATCTATGACGCCTTTAAGCTTAGAAAAGAATTCGGGACAACACCTACGATAACTCAACAATAACATGAAAGTTATTTGTGAACTCCTCTGGAAAGCAATGAGGCACACAAAAACTGATTGAAGCGCAAAGTGATCTCAATGAAATGACTCTTGATGATCCTGAACACCTGTATTTAGATCATAAAAGATGCAGGTCGAATGACATCAACACATTGAATGTACGAGTATGTAATATAGATGGATAACAAATAACTAAATGAAAGGACTGCAATAGATGTAGATATATACTCAAATGAATGTAAAGAAATAAATGAGTCATATCATTAAAACATTACAAAGTACTTTCTCATTCTCTGAACTTTAACATAATAAGTGATATATAAAAATATACTTTAACTCTATTAGGAGATTCTATAACCAAAAAATTATCACTATGAGCTAAGTAAGGATACAATATCTTGAGCATGCTGCCAGAACTATCCTATATCGTGCCAGATATAGAAAACCTCAACTCAGTGGATCCACTAGGCTTTATACGAAGGCCTTAAGGATTTATCTAAAAAGTATGATCATGTGCCCATGTTGGCAAGACATGGTTTATGGGGGTTGTGAGTTGTCTGAACTTGTCACACCTTGAGGCTACCCCCTGGACGCAAACACGGGACTTAGGATCACGAATGACCCCAACCTAACCCTGTTGGCAAATAATAAGCATACTTAAAGATAAACTGAAACAATAAAGTACTGTGCGGAAGCTAAATCATATGAATAATCTGAAATGATGGGGAATACCCATATATTATCTGTATCAATGAAAAACTAAGAGTCTGAATACTAATGAGAAGTCAAACTCTAAGACTAAAGCTGAAACTATCTATGTCTGAGAGAAGTCCTCTATTGACTAGAAATGCTGGAACATGCCCCCAGCTAAATCTAGCCAAACTGAAAATAAACTAAAACAAAGCAAGAAAGATAATCATGTCACTAGTCCTCAAAGAATGAGGACTCACTACTGATGCTACTGGACTGAAGATTGGGAACCGATCTATACGTGATCGGACTGTTGAGGACCTGAACCTACATCACGAGAAGATGTAGTGCAGAGTATGCATCAATACGTGAAAGGTACTGAGCATGAGGGATAGAGTAAAGTTGAACAATAACATAACTGAACAAGAAATAAAGCAATAATATAATCTGAACATGATAAGAATACTGGAAATATTGTACATGGCTAATCTGAATGCAATGACCAAGTTATAACATGCTGAGACTGAAAACTGAACTAAAACCGATGACATGGTCAATGCAATGGAATCTGACTGAACTGTAATGGGGCTACAAATAACCAACATAAAACCACATGAGCTAAATGTGGAGTCCGATGTATACGCCCCATCGAGAGAACCCAATATATCCTGCCATAGGTAAAAGGCATGCTGACGTGATCACTAAAATGATGCCCACAGAGGGGACTTACAACCTACGTGGCACGTAGTTCTGGGACTTGGGGGTGACTGACCCTAGTCCACATGGTATTAAGCTTCGCCCAATTGATTAAGTAATTAACAAATTATGACTGAAGTTATGTAATACTGGATAGCTCAAAATACCGACATGCAAACTTAGAATGCAACATTAATGTACTGTTTATAATGCATTCGAAAATTGAGGCATGTTTATATATATATATAACTAAATTGACTGACCTAGTATGTGTAATTCATGAACTAAAAGAATTACATAGCTAGGGTTCTAAGTTTATGCATGAATCTGGGCGAAACAATACTACAACATGATAACATGATTTGGATCATTCTAACAACTAAAACCCAATGATTTCTAATATTTAAGAAACCCTAGGTCTAGCTAATATTAAGGGAATCAAGAGTCTGACTGAAAACTAGCTACCTAATGGGTGAAAGGAACCTACTGGTGAAATCCCACACACATTATGAAGAAATTCACGGAGAAATCTTTCGATTTCAGGGCTGAAACTGATGGAACCTTGTTGCGTTCTTGAACTAGGGTTCTTGGCCTCTTTCTCCTCTTACGCTCTAAATTTTCTATGTTTTGATGAATGATCTGACTTAGGTAAGTTCTAGTTATGTTTCTAGGCTAAAACTAACAAAAACTATGAAGTTTTTAGGTGTTAAACGATGTAGTTTAGGGGTTCAATGAATAAGGAAAAGACCAAAAGACCCCTGACTTAACTACTGTCGGGATCACCGATGGACGGGACTGACGAACTGTCAATTGACTGATGGTCCATACTGGCCAACCGTTGTTCGTCTTCAGAGAGCAAGATTTTGGGGTCGACCTATAGCCCTGGACCACGGACCGTGGTCTGACGTACAGTCTGTAGGTCCTGGCATGGGTCTACCCTAAACCAAATATTTTGGGCTGAGTCTGGGGAGGGTTGCAGATGCGAACCACAGACCACCAACACGGGTTGTGCATCACCTTACAGTCCATGGGTGGCAACCGTGGATTGCACCTGCAACTTCTGGAAATCGGCAGTGAGGTCTGTTTTCGAATACGGGGTGTTACATTATCTCCCCTTGGAAACATTCCTCCTCCAATGAAGACTAAACTAGTTGAAATGGAGGGAAGGAGCTGTAAACCCTACCACTAAACACTGGAAACTAATTTCTGACTGAACTAAGTTCCACGAACATGCAAATATGCTGAAAATGCAAGTACAAACTGAAGGAACATGATACTAAGACTGAAAATGCAAGTACAAACTAAAGGAATATGATAGTAAGATTGAAAATGCACATGAATAACTGAAAAACTGAAGAGGAACTATTACCTCAAGCTGGAATGGAATTGGAAGGAAAAAGTGTGGATACTTGGCCTTCATGGCTGCTTCTACTTCCCAAGTAGCTCCCTCTATGGACGAACTCCTCCACAAAACCTTAATCGGAGTGACTTCTTTATTTCTTAACCTTCGAACCTGATGATCAAGAATCGCAACTGATACCTCTTCATAAGTGAGATTATCCTTCACAGCCACACTTTCCAAATGCACAATAGACGCTGGGTCACCTACACTTCTTCAGCAACGAAATGTGAAAAACCAGATGCACTGTTGCTAGTTCTGTTCGAACCTCTAAATCCTAAGCCACTTTACCAACCCTTTTCACGATATTGTAAGGGCCTACATATCTAAGACTAAGCTTCCCTTTCTAGCCAAATCTCATCACACCCTTCATAGGCGACAGTTTCGGGAAAACCTAATCATCAACTTGGAACTCCAGTTCCCTTCTCCTTACATCTGCATAGGATTTCTGGGGACTTTGGATTGTCTTAATTCTATCTCAAATTAGCTGCACTTTCTCCATAGCTTCATGAACTGAATATGGCCCTATCAAGGCTGCTTCACCTACTTCAAACCAACCAATTGGAGACCTACATCTACGCCCATACAATGCCTCACAAGGGGCCATCTGAATGCTAGAATGGTAACTATTATTGTAGGCGAACTCTATAAGAGAAAGGTGATCATCCCAACTTCCCTTGAAATCGATCACACAAGCTCTTAACATGTCCTCTAAGGTCTGGATGGTACGCTCTGCCTGCCCATCCGTCTGCGAATGAAATGTTGTACTAGGATTAACCTTAGTACTGAGACCTTTATGAAACGACTTCCAAAAATGAGAGGTAAACTAGGGACCTCTATCTGAGATGATAGACAAAGGAACCCCATGCAACCTAACTATCTCATTAATGTAAAGCTTGGCATAGTCCTCCGTCGAATCTGTAGTCTTGACAGCCAAAAAGTGTGCAGACTTAGTAACTCTATCAACAATCATCCAAATGGAGTCATGTTATCTGCAAGTATGAGGTAAACCTGTAATGAATTCCATGTTGATCACTTCCCACTTCCAAGTAGGAATGCTGTCTCTTGAGTCATACCTATTGGTTTATGATGTTCTACTTTCACTTGCTGTCAATTAGGGCACTTAGCCACAAAATCCGTTACATCCCTTTTAATACCATTCCACCAAAAGACTTCCCGCAGATCATGGTACATCTTAGTGGCACCTGGATGAATAGAATATCTGGATTTATGGGCTTCTGCAATAATTTGCTGTCTTAACTCACCCACCTTAGGAACACATAACCGACCCTGATAACGAAGCACACCATCTCCCCCTTGGGAGAAAACCTCAACTCTTTCCTTATGGAATGTACCCTTTAGTTGAAGAAATATCAAATCACTGTCTTACTTTTCCTTAACCTCCACTACTAGTCAAGATTCTGACCCATTCTGAACTGTTACACCACTACCATCTAAAATGCTCATAAGGCAAACTCCTAAGCGAGCAAGCCTGTGAACATCCTTTGTTAGTTCCTTTTTTTCTTCCTCAATATGCGCTACACTACCCATAGATAGTCTACTAAGAGCAACTGCTACTACATTGGCCTTACTAGGATGGTAATGCACACTCATATCATTATCTTTGAGGAACTCAAGCCATATCCTCTGGCAAAGATTCAACTCTTTCTAGGTGAACACATACTGAAGGCTCTTGTGGTCTGTGAACACATCTATGTGAACACTATACAAGTAATGTCTCCAAATTTTAAGTGCAAACACCACTGCTGCTAGCTCAAGGTCATGAGTAAGATAGTTCTGCTCATGTACCTTAAGATGTCTAGAAGCATATGCTATAACCTTACCTCGCTGCATCAACACATAACCTAGGCTGACTCTGGATGCATCACAATATATAGCATAACCGTTTGACCCCTCTGGTAGAGTCAAAATAGGAGTTGTAGTCAACATAGTTTTCAGTTCTGCAAAGCTTTTCTCACAATCATCTGAGCACTGAAACTTAACCTTCTTTGCGTCAACTTAGTCAATGGAAAGACTATGGATGAAAGTCCTTCCACAAACCTTCTGTAGTAACCATCCAAACCTAAGAAATATCAGATATCTGTAGGAGAGGTAGGTCTGGGCCATTGTTTCACTGCCTCTATTTTCTGAGAATCCACTCGAATCCCTTCGCTAGACACAAGATGCCCAAGGAAAGCAACTAATTGCAACCAAAACTCACATTTGCTAAACTTAGCGAATAACTGGCGATCTTTGAGAGTTTACATGACAACTCTCAAATGATTAGCATGTTCTTCTTCATTCCTAGAGTAAATGAGGATATCATCAATAAAGATAATAACGAACAAGTCCAAATATTGCTTGAACACTCTGTTCATCAAATCCATGAAAGCTGCAGGAGCATTGGTTAGTCCAAATGACATAACTAAAAATTCATAATGACCATACCGAGTTCTGAAGGCTGTCTTTCGAATGTCACTATCTTTGACTCTGAGCTGATGATAACTGGATCTGAGGTCTATCTTTGAGAAATGACTAGCCCTGAATTTGGTCAAACATATCATTAATCCTGGGGATGGAGTACTTATTCTTAATAGTGACTTTGTTCAATTGCCTATAATTGATGCACATTCTGAGAGAACCATGTTTCTTCTTCACGAACAACACTGGTGCACCCCATGGGGAAATACAGGGTCTGATGAAGCCCTTATCTAGAAGGTCTTTCAATTGCTCTTTCAATTTCTTAAGCTCTGCTGGAGCTATTTTGTAAGGAGGAATAGAGATAGGCTGAATTTCTGGAAGTAGATCAATACCAAAGTCGATTTCCCATTTGGGAGAAACTCTGAAAGATCTTCTGAAAACACTTCTCGAAACTCATTGACTACTAGAATTGACTCAAGAGTTGGGGTTTCAGATCTTGAATCCTTAACCCGAACTAGATAATAGAGATAATCCTTAGAGATCATTTTTCAGGCCTTAAGGTAAGAAATGAATCGACCCATAGGCGCTAAGCTACTACCCTTCCATTCTAAGATTGGTTCGTCTGGAAATTGAAAACGAACGATTCTGGTTCTACAATCGACTGAGGCATAACATGAATGTAACCAATCCATGCCTGGAATTATATCGAAGTCTACCATTTCTAACTCTACACGATCTGTTGAGGTGAATTTCTGGGAGACTTTGACAGGGCAATTTTTGTATACCATTTAGCTATGACTGGATCACTGACGGGAGTAGAGACTGAGAAGGGTTCTAAGAGAGTTTCTGGACTAACATAGAATTTGACTACTATATAAGGAGTTAGAAAGGAAAGAGTAGACCCTGGATCTAACAATGCTTAAACATCAAGATCAAAGACTCATAACGTACTAGTGACTACATCAAGGGAATCTTCCTGATTCCTGGCGAGCTTGGAGAGCATACAACCAATTTTGGCAATGACCGTCACTTCTACTAGATGAGTTACTCGGTTGAATCAGGCGACCCACTGGTTCTACTGAAGTTGTGGACTGAGCTCTACCATTGTTACCTCTTTGACCCTGTTTAGCGGGACAATCTTTCAACCTGTGGCCACACTAACCACACCCAAAGCATCTAGAGCCTGATGCCATACCTTTCTGATCATTTTGGAACTTGGACGATGGAACAATATCTGATGAAGGTATTGGAGCCGAAGACTTCTCCTGGAACTGCGAGCGATTTCCACCACCCAATTTCTATTGAGAATAGTCATAGTTTCTTATTCTAGCCTTCTTATTCTCCTTAGCATATTCCCTAAGCTTATCACCCTCGACCTTCTGATCATGAGTCATGAGCCTAGAGATGTTCATATCTTCAAGCAACATATCATTTTTACATCCTGTTTTCACTAGATCAGATACCCTATACATGAAATTGTTCATTTGAGCCCTGGAATCGGGCACCATGTGAGGAGCATACCTGGAGAGTTGGGTGGACTTGAGTCCATACTCTTGGACTGTTATAGAACCCTGCCTCAAATTCATAAAATTCTGAGCTTTTGCCTTTCTCAACTCTCTTGGGAAGAACCTGTCAAGAAAGGTCTCACTAAAGCATTCCCAAGTGATAGGATATGCATTTGTACCCTTATTCTCTTTCCACTGAGTATACAAGATATGAGCTACATCCTTAAGCTGGTAAGATGCCAACTCAACCCAATCATTCCCAGTTACCTACATCACTCCAAAGATCTTCTTGACCTCATCAATGATGTTTTGGGGATCCTCACCAATCTGCGATCCTAAGAACTCAGGCGGATTCATCCTAACAAAATCTTGAACTCTAGTTGCAGGTGACCAAACATTAGCATTTGCCGAAACTGAAACCTGCTGATTGTTCTGGTTGGTCACACTTTGAGACAACAACTAGATAGCATTCCAAAATTCAGCATTCGAAACTTCCTGATCTGGGACTGGAGGAGCTGCGTTTGCATTCCTGGCATTCACATTCCTTGCATAAGCTCTACGAGGAGGCATGATCTGAAAGCGTATAACGAAGCATTAGCACGAGGAATTAGATCATACCTTACGCACGATAAGAGTAACAAAGAAATTGAAGTTTTCCTGAAACAACTTGCAGCCTCCTTCTCATTAGATGTGATGCACTTCACACACATGAAAAGAACTCTACGTAGTGCGACGGTTTCAGACATCCTAGGACTCTTAAACCTAGTGCTTTGATGCCAAGTTTGTCACAACCCGAGGCTACCCCCTGGACATGGACACGAGACGTAGGATCACGAATGACCCCAAGCTAACCCTGCTGGCATATCATAAGAATACTTAAAGATAAATTGAAATAATAAATACTGTGCGGAAACTAAATCATATGAATAATCTGAAATGATGGGGAATACTAGTATACTATCTGCATAAATGGAAAACTGAGAGTCTGAATACAAATGATAAGTCAAAGTCTATGACTAAAGCTGAAACTATCTATGTCTAAGAGAAAGCCTCTACTGACTAGAAATGCTAGAAAGATAATCATGTCACTAGTCCTTGAAGAATGAGGGCTCACCAGTGATGCTGCTGAACTGAAGATTGGGAACCGATCTATAAGTGATCTGAATGGTGAGGACATGAACCTACATCATGAGAAGATGTAGCACAGAGTATGCATCCGTACTTGAAAGGTATTAAGCATGAGGGATAGAGTAATGCTGAACAATAACATAACTGAACAAGTAATAAAGCAATAATATAATCTGAACATGATAAGAATACTGGAGATACTGTACATGGCTAATCTAAATGCAATGACCAAATTATAACATGCTGAGACTGAAAACTAAACTAAAATTGACAACATGGTCAATGCAATGGAATCTGACTGAACTGTAAGGGAGCTACTAATAACTGACATAAAACCATAAGAGCAAAATGTAGAGTCTGATGAGTCCACAAATTAGACTCATTTAGGGCTATATTTTGATAGAATTAGTGTCCTCCAATGCATATTTTGTCTCAATATATGATGTAAATCCTTAAGTTTTAGGTATTTGGAATTTGAGGCAAAGCATGGACACTACTTGGCAAAAAGGAACAAGGCGGATGAAAAGAACGAAGAAATAAAGGCTTGAAGATCACCGAGCCCTATTGGCGAGTCGCCGATCTGCCTGGAGATCGCCTTTTGCTCCAGTGTGCTGAGACCTGAAGGAGAAGGTCATGTCTGCGATGAAAAGGAGCAGTTGGTGCATCGCCGAGCAGTTCTGTGAAGAAGTATTTCTATTGCCCAATGCCTCAAAACGCGAAAATGCTGAAGGCTTTGCATCAAGGCGATGAAATTGAACAAAAGGCGGATGATCGAGCGTATCGGTGATCCCAACTAACTGCGCCGAATGGTCCTCCGCAGCATAATTTTCAAACATATTAAATACTTGTTTAAAATTTCTAGCTTAGTATCACTTTTATTATTCGACCTTTTACAGTTTTGGAGAGAGTTCTAAGTTTTAGAGGGTTTTAGAGACTTTGCTCTAAGACCTTGAAGATTGTAAGGATTTCAACTCCAAGAAATTGGACGTGGGTCTTAAAGATTTTTCACTCTTGACGTGTTTTAAGACTTAATTCTTCATACCCAGTTGATGGAAACTGATATTGGTATAAATTTTTATATATTTTACATATCCAGCTAAAACCTCAATTCTAGGGTGTGATTTTGTGAATATGGGTTAAATTATCTGTTGGGTCTTCCTTGCTAATGGTTTATTTGATGTTTAAATATGATTTCGTTTAGTAGTTGTGTATGAACTTAATGGGATTGTAGTTGCAAATACGATTTCATCTTAGTATTTTTAGCTTGCTCTAGAGAGAGGTCATAAAACTAAGACTACTAAATTGATAGATGGTGGTATTGGGTCGACATGGGTTCAACTCGAGAGAGTGAATCTTAGTCCTTTTCCCACACATTCAGCTCGAGAGAGTGAATGTACTAAGGCGAAGGTTGTGCTTAATGCGGCAACTCAGTGTTCAAGAGAAACCTAGTTGATTTGGGGTAAGTTGCTCGAGAGAGAATTTACCCCCACTATAATCTAGCCTAGTCACAAATGTTCAACAAATTTACTACCAAAAACATGTACCTGATAGTCTAGTTTATCCTGTATTTCTATCACATCCCAAGAATCATTTTTCCTTGATTCATATCTTTATATTTTTTGCTGTTTTTGTTATTAGCTTAACACAAACCCCCATTGAGAATTGACGCTTATGTCACCCCTTAGATTTAGTATGTTTTTATTCGTTAATATTTATAGCTATGACTAATTAGAAATTAATTTTATTTTACTATTTATTCTCGAAACCACTCCATTGGGACACGATCCTAACCCTTGGTTGGGTTACTTTACTATTATACGATCGTAGACACCTAAATTGGAAGTTGTGTCTTGATTACGCAAACATAAAAATGGTGCCGTTGCTGGGGAGTGGTGTTACTTGAGAATTTGTTGTTAAGTAGGATTTTCGTTCTTGCTAGTTGTAGTTTTACTTAATTTTTAGTTTTGTTTGATTTTTTGTGTTGAAAGCAGGAAGCATGAGTGTTAATGGCAGCAATGGCAGCCAGGTGGGCCACAAAGACAACATCGAAAATCTCAACGATGTCCAAGAGCCCAACATTAATGACCCCTATCTCATGGGAGGTATTTGGGCCATCCGTTTACCTCCAATCGAGGGAAATGCAGTGTTCCACATAACGAGCACTATGTTGCAACTAAAGGGACTTTTCAGTGGATTGATTCATGAGGATCCTCACGAGCATCTTCGAAACTTCATGGATGTGTGCGGACCATTCTCTTTCAAAAACATCTCTCAGGAGTCAGTTCGGTTAAGGTTATTCCCTTTCTCGTTATGGGAGAGGCGTGCAAGTGTTTGGAAGAGTTGCCACGCGAATCCATCATTTCTTGGGAGGAATTGGTAAATGCATTTCAATCGCGATTTTTCCCTTCCTCGAAGATGATGACTCTTCGAGACAACATTCAGAGTTTTAAACGTCTAGTGGGTGAGACAATCAATGAGACTTGGCTATGATTCAAAACGTTGGTGCTCCAATGCCCAACTCATGGTCTGCTCGACAACGTTTTGCTGCAGTACTTCTACCGAAGTCTGGACTCGGTAAACAAAGGTGTTGCTGACTAACTTTCACCTGGAGGCTTGATGCAACAACCATATGCAATAGCAGCCCAACTTTTAAATGGTATGACGACCATATACAGAGCTTGGTACACTTGTGAAGACTAGGTCTCCCCTCTCACATTCAAGCTATCTAATGAGCAAATGGAGAAAGATCATGAGAGAGACCAAAACATGACCAAGATTATGACACAATTTGACTTTTATCCAAAATATTTATGGGGGCTGGTGCCCATGTTGTCAATGCCGTGGGGGTCGGGTGTGCAAATCTTGAGGAAACGAATTTTGAAGCCTTGTATAATGGGGAGGTAAAATTTCTAGACAACTAAGGCGGTGGTTATTGTTCAAACTACCCGAGGTAGGGTGGTAACCAAGGTTGGGCTGGAGAGGATGGTTGGAAGGATCACGACATAGAATGGAGGGACAAAAAACCTAACTAGAAGGATGGGGGAAGGACAGGTATGTGCCTCCCAATAAGCGCCAAATGCCGAAGGATTCGTAAGGTGGTAGGTTTGAGGATATGCTATCTCGTATCCTCAACAAAGTTGAAGGGTCAAACAAAATTTTGAAAGAAATGAAAGAAGATGTGTCCACCCTTAGCCAGATGGCCACCTTCCATTCAGTGTCGATAAAGCAGTTGGAGACCCAAATGGGTCATATATCATCTCATCTCAATCCGAGATAGCAGGGGGATTTGCCTAGTGATACTATGGCTAGCCCCAAGAATGAGGTTTGAAGGTGGACTTGCGTCGTGTCGCGATGTTAACTAAGGCGCTATTTGGGCGGCAACCCAAAGCCTCTTATTGCTTTCTATTTATGTTTTGATAAAATAATGGTGTGTTGATTGCACAGGTTGAAATGTGGAAAATGTTCAAAAAAGTGCAGGGAGGCGAGCAACAGTTCCAGTTGGCGAGTTGCCGAAGAGGTCGGTGAACCCGACTTAATCCGCCATTTGACTTAAGACATCTTTAAATTGAAGTCTGTAAACTCGGCGAGCCTAGACAATTAGTGGCGAATCGCTGACCATGTCAGCGATCTCGATGGAGACCGCCATTGGGACCCCCCACTTAATGGAGGTTCTGTAATCTTCGGTGAGATGAATGAAGACTTGGCGGATCATCGAGAGGTTAGGCGAGCTCAACTAATGTCGCCGAATGGGTCAAAAATGGACGGTTTTGCAGACCAAAGGTTTAAAAGTTTCAACCTCATTCACTTTCCCTCACTTTTTATCTTCCCAAACTCACACCCGCACGCTAGTTCCTATATTTTTGCTTTTTAGAGTATTTATAGTGCTGATTTGTGCTCGGAATTGGATTACATTGCCGCCCTGCATTTCAATCTTCTCTTTGTCGACACCAAAGGTTGGTTTTCTATGCCTCGAGTTTAGTTTATCAAAATTTATACTCATTTGCAATATCCTGATCTTGTTGAAGTGTTCTGATCCTGCCTAATAGGATTAGATTGTTTACATGCATGATTTAATTTGATAATCTTGCTCAAGTAATTGTGACTGTTCAGTTCCCGTAGTTGTATGCCTTAAACTGGATTAAAATTCGAGGGATTGTGTTTGGATGTTATGGGTCCTACCTTAATTGTACTGGTGCATGCTTTGATTTTGCTTTCGGGGGTTGCAATATTAAATTCGAGAAGTTGAGTTAAAAATAGGCACGTTGGGCCGTTTGGCGAGCTGGGTCGAGCTCGCTGAACTACTCGGCGGTTCGCCTAATGTCTCCATCTCACCTTTGATTTTGTGCTTTATTTGATGTAACTTTCGACGAGAAGCTTGATGTCAGTAAAAGCATTCAGCGACCCGTCAAAAGTTTTCTCTTTCGCCCTTTATTTGTACCCCTTAGCCTTTGTGCACTAGAACTTTCGGCGAGCTTGTCCTTGTTTGCCGAAAGATAATGACGACATGCTGAGTGGTTATCCCATCGCCTATTTGCGGCAATGTTAGAGCTAATCCCTTCGGCGAGCTCGATCTAACTCGCCTAAGAAACTTGGCGAGTCGCCCTCGCGTTTGGTGAGTTTGTCTCAAATTGTTCTGAGGTGCTTTTGTTTAAATTTCTCTAACTTCTCTTCAAGATTTTGCAGACATGACTACATCTAAAGCTGCTGAAATAATAACGCTAGCTCAAGAGAAGTCCCAAGGAATTGCGATAAAGAAGGATACAGTTACGTCGAAAGGAAAAGCTTCTAAACTACCCACAACTACTAGGAAAGGCAAGGGAAAAAGGACCACTTCTACCAGGAAAACCATTACCCTAGACCATAATATCCCTTCGTGGGCCAGGGGATTCTACAGGGCGGTGCATGTCTTTCTGGCAGAATCATAGTCAACAGAACTTGGTGAAGCTGGCACTGCTGTCCCTCTTGAGGTGACCTCGGGAACTGATGCTCAGGCTCAGGATGAGGTATCGAGCACTGATGCCCATACAAATGGAGCGTCTGCATAAACATGATCCTCTCTCTACCACCCTCTCTGTCTTTTCTTTATTTTCACTATTGGATATGTTTATTTGCATTTTAGGACACATGTTTTTATTTGTGATAGGGTGAGGCCCACCTTTGTGTGCTATTATGACTGATGTTTTGATTGTGTATTTGGGTTGTGAGCCATAGTGTTGTGTTTTACACTACTTTTTATGGAAGGTTTGAACTTGTGGCTCCTTTATTTTAAATTGTAAATGATTTTGACCCCTCCAAATTTTTCTCCCACTCTTGTATGTACTTGAATGTGGCTGTTCTTCAACAAATTTGAGTCTCGATTTCGATCAATATCGATAATTCAAATAGTGCTCATAATCGATAAAACATGAATGTGCGGCTACGATGAAACCAAGAAGTTACATAGTCAATATCTAAACTCTTTGCATCTCGTTGTGACTAGCCAACTATCAAATTGATTCTCTTGTGATGAACATTGCACACTAGCGAAAGTGTGGAGTCTTGTTTGGCTTTGGTATCAATGCCTTGTGTGATGAGCTTACTGTGAACCATGCATGGTAACACCTAGAATTTGCCCCGTTGGTCCGGTCGACTAAGTAAGGCTATCTCTTGATATGATCTTAGGCAACTTCGAAGAGTGTGAGCCAATTTGATATATACCTCTTTTGTGGCCTACCTTGTAAGTGTGTGAACCTCTTTTGAACACCCCTTGAGCCTTACCTTTATTTTGAAGAAACTTGATGTAAACACAATCTTTCTTGACCCATTACCCATAATTTCTTGATTTGTGGTTGATTGAATAGCCAACTTAGGCCAAAAGCTTAAGTTGGGGGTGTGGTGAAAAGAGAAGGCAAGTTAAGAAGTGCAAGTAAAATCCCCTTACCCATGGTAATGAGAAAAATGGAATCCCTCCATACAAAAAAGAAAGAGAAGAAAAGAATTAAAAAGAAAAAGAAAAATTCGTGGAATAAAATTATGAAAATGCAAAAAGGAATGGGGTTCCAAACAATCCATGGAGAGTGACTAATGGGATGACTTATGAGCACTAAAGAAATTGATGAAAGAAGAGGAAATGGAGTGTTGCGAGCACCACATTTCATGAGGATGAAAGTCGCTGAGCCTAAATGACCATACCTTTGAACTCAACCCCATTACAAGCCTTAAAAAGACCTTTTTGATCTTGAGTGAGCTGAAACAATTGTTGGTTGGAAAATATGGGCAAACCTATGGGTGAAAGCATGCATAGTGTTCTTCTTTGTGAGAGTGAGTGTTGCATTTGATTCCGAAACTTTAAATGATTAAACCATTGTGTGTGAATATGGAATCATTCTTTGTGTGATGGCATTTGAATACTTTTGTTGAGCTTGAACTTGCATTTGAAGCAAGCATAGTGAGCTTGAGAATTTTTGATAATGGTGTGTCACAACTTGAGTCTTTGAGTACACAATTGATTTTTGCATGAGTAAGTTGAGTCTTGTGTGTACATTCATGATTGAGTCTTGTGTAGCACTGTTTGAGATGTCCTTTTTGAACTGCCGAACTTGAGTTTTACTTGAGGACAAACAAAAGTTTAAGTTGGGGGTGTTATTTAGGGCTATATTTTGATAGAATTAGTGTCCTCAAATGCATATTTTGTCCCAATATCTGATGTAAATCCTTAAGTTTCAGGTATTTGGAGTTTGAGGCAGAGCATGGACACTACTTGGCAAAAAGGAACAAGGTAGATGAAAAGATCGTCGAGCCCTATTGGTGAGTCGCTGATCGGCCTGGAGATCGCCTTTTGTTCCAGTGTGCTGAGCCCTGAAGGAGAAGTCAAGTCTGCGATGAAAAGAAGCAGTCGGCGCGTCGCCGAGCAGTTCCACGAAGTAGTACTTCTATCGCCCAATGCCTCAAAATGCGAGAATGCTGAAGAAAAAAGTAGGAAGGTGATGAAATTGACCAAAAGGCGGATCGCCGAGCGTATCAGCGATCTCGACTAACTACGTCGAATGGTTCTCCGCAACATAATTTTCAAACAATATAAATACTTGTTTAAAATTTTTAGCTTAGTATCACTTTTATTATTTGATTTTTTACAGTTTTGGAGAGAGTTTTATGTTTTAGAGGGTTTTGGAGACTTTGTTCTAAGACCTTGAAGATTCTAAGTGTTTCAACTCTAAGAAATTGGACGTGGGTCTCAAAGATTCTTCTCTCTTGACGTGTTTTAAGACTTAATTCTTCATACCCAGTTGATGGAAACTAATATTGGAATAAATTTTTATCTCTTTTACATGTCTAGCTAAAACCCAATTCTTGGGGTGTGATTTTGTGAATATGGGTTAAATTATTTGTTGGGTCTTGCTTGTTGATGGTTTATTTGTTGTTTAAATGTGATTTTCGTTTAGTAGTTGTGTATGAACTTAATGGGATTGTAGTTGCAAATACAATTTCATCTTAGTGTTTTTGGCTTGCTCAAAAGGGAGGTCGTAAAACTAGGACTACTAAATTGATAGTCGGTGGTATTGGGTCGACATGGGTTCAGCTCTAGAGAGTGAATCCTAGTCCTTTTCCCACACATTCAGCTCGAGAGAGTGAATGGTCTAAGGCGGAGGCTTTGCTTAATGCGGCAACTCGGTGTTCGAAAGAAATCGAGTTGATTCAGGGTAAGTTGCTCGAGAGAAAATTTACCCCCACTATAGTCTAGCCTAGTCACAAATGTTCAAAAAATTTACTATCCAAAGCATGTACCCAATAGTCTAGTTTATCCCGTATTCCTATCACATCCCATGAATCCCGTCTCCTTGATTTTTATCTTTTTATTTTTGTTGTTTTTGTTATTAGCTTAACACAAACCCCCATTGATCATTGACGCTTGCGTTACCTCTTAGATTTAGTATGTTTTTATTCGTTAATATTTATAGCTATGACTAATTAGAACTTAATTTTATTTTTCTATTAAATCTCAAAACCACTCCCTTGGGACAGGATCCTTACCCTTGGTTGGGTTAGTTTACTATTGTACGATCGTAGACACTTGAATTGAAAGTTGTGTCTTGATTACGCAAACATCAGAGTCCAATGTATAAGTCCCATCGAGAGGACCCAATATACCCTGCCAGAGGTATAGAGGCATGCTGGCGTGATCCCTAAAATGATGCCCACGGAGGGGACTTACAACCTACGGGGCAAGTAGATCTGGGACTTGGGGTTGAATGACCCTAGTCCACTCTCTATTAAGCTTCTCCCAATTGATTAAGTAATTAACAAATTATGACTGTCGTTCTATAATACTGGATAGTTCAAAAAACTGACATGCAAACTGAGAATGTACAATTAATGTACTCATAATAATGAATTCAAAAACTGAGGCATGTTAATATATATATATAAAACTGAATTTACTGACCTAACATGTGTAATTCATGAACTAAAAGAACTACATAGCTAGAGTTCTGAGTTTATGCATGAATGTGGGTGAAATAATACTACAACATGAAAACATGTTTTGGATCATTCTAACAACTAAAACCTAACGATTTCTAACAATCAAGAAACCCTAGGTCTAGTTAATATTAAGGGAATCAATATTCTGACTGAAAACTAGGGACCTAATCGGTGAAAGGAATCCACTAGTGAAATCCCACATACCTGGTGACGAAATTCACGGAAAAATCTTTCAATTTTGGGGTTGGAACTGATGGAACCTTGTGGCGTTCTTCAACTAGGGTTCTTGACCTCTTTCTCCTCTTACGCTCTAATTTTTCTAAGTTTTGATGAATGATCTGACTTAGGTAAGTTCTAGTTATGGTTTTAAGCTAAAACTAACAAAAACTATGAAGTTTAGGGGTTAAACACCATAGTTTACGGGTTCAACGAATAAGGAAAAGACCAAAAGACACCTGACTTAACTGATGTCGGGATCATCGTCGGAAGGTACCGACGAACCATCGATCGACTGACGTTCTGTACTGGTCAACTGTCGTTCGCCTTCAGAGAGCATGATTTTGGGGTCGACCTACGGCCCTGGAATATAGACCGTGATTTGAACTACGGTCCGTAGGTCCTAGCATGGGTCTACCCTTAGCCAAATTTTTAGGGTTGAGTCTGGGGAAGGTTGCAGATCCGAACCACGAACCACCAGCACGGGCCATGGGTCACCTACGATCCCTGGGTAGCAACCGTGGGTTGCACCTGCAACTTCTGGAAATATGCACCGAGGTCTCTTTATGGATATGGGGTGTTACAGAACTCTTCCCCATAGCAGTGCTTAATACTACTTTCAATAATGTTTACTTTTGATCAATGTATAAAAACATTACTCTCTCTCTCTCTCTGGTGTGAGATAATTGCTCAAACTATCCTCTTAAAAGTGGAAATTTTTCTGAATTAACTCTGAACTCATTACTTATTTATAAATCAAAGTTTCTACATTCTCAATGTAAAACTGATAAATTTGGGAATCAATAGTTCCCTTAAGCTTTACTCAAAATGTCTCCTTAAACTTTCCTCAAAAACTCCTAATTACTTTTTCATAAAATCAATTTAAGATAATTTTTGGTTAAAACATTCGCATCAATAACTCAATGAATACTCATAATAAGGTTCATGCTAAAAAAATAGGTATGAATAATCAAGTGAAGAATCTCAATGCATAATATATAGCAACTCAAGAATAAGGCATAACAACTCAATATTTAACAACAAACTCATCTCTAGAATACTCAAAATCTAGGTTGAATCCCTATATTATTTTTTACTGATAGAAAGTAGATGTAGGGCATGAGAACGAACTCAGTCCATAACTATGATCACCTTACATACATGGGAAAACCAATGTTCTTGAATAATCGACAAAATTCAAAGAACGATAGAAACTTGAATCCTTTCCCTATGTTTTGGAAGAAGTAATAAAAGTAATGTGGTCGATTTTTACTATTTAGAACTTTATTTAGGTGTAAAAACAATGTGGGTTAGTCTTAGAGGGGGTGGGGAAATATTGAACTACCCCTCTTTAAAAGCTAACATAAATTGTTCACAGGACTATCTACGGTTCGTGGTTTGAGCTACTGTCACGCCCTGAGCCTATACCCTGGGTGTGACCGGCACTCAAGAACCATTGTTAGCCTCAAGCGAACCCTTGGCCTGATTCAACAATAAATGAACTCCAAAAGAAAACTTTTACTCAAAAGTCTCAAATACTTAAACTCAGAATATTTAGAATAAACATTCAACTAGCCAAAGAGGCAACTCAAGTCTCAACTCAAGATTATGAAAGAAAATTCCAAGAAAACTCAACAAGAAATCAAATCCTTCAATTCTTTGAATGAAATTGCATTAAACTAACATGATTGGCGTGTGGGTGGATGAACCCAACACTATCAAAACTCACATACCTCTTAGGGATCAAACCCTTGGCAAAACGATCCTCGATTCGCAAAATATCTCGATGAACGCCTTTAATCTTCCCTCCTTTCTCCTCTTTTCTCTTCTTGAACTTTCTTCTAAAACCGGAAGTGTAAATTGGATTTGTTAAAACTGAACAAAATCAGTTTAGACCCCTAAATATTACCATAATTCGTTTTAATTTGATTTGATAAGGAAAATAAAAAATACCTCTCACATTTTCGGGTAACTTTCCTTAACTGGACAGACTGACTTCAAACGGGCATATCTTTGTCATACGAGCTCGAAATTTAGCAAACTTAGTGGTGTTGGAAATAGGATTCCAAGACCTTTTATTAGATATATTACAGGCCACCTAACTCATCTTAAATTGAAAGTTATGGTCGTTTGAAGTTGACCTTAACTAATAACTTAAGCATAACTTAAACAAATTCAGACTTTGCTATTTCCAGTTTTGTTCATTCTAGTTTAGCTCTTTCTAAGGCGGGATGTTACATCTACAGACCGTAGATCCCATACATGGAGTGGATTTTGAATTTTTAAGGCTCAAACGTCCATTTACGGGTCCAAACGATGGTTCAAAGGTGTACTTCCAGCCCGTTAGTTGGATCTATAGGATTTGGGTCACAAAAGTTGACTACCCAGCACTCTACCAAATACTTGACAGGACGGTTCGTCATTCAACGTATGACCCTTTGGTTGGAGTCATCGATCATAGACTCAAAAAACTCTGGTATGGCAGTGTCTGGTAAAATGTCATAACATTATATTCTGAACATGAAATGAGGCAAACTAGGTGGCGTTTTTAAGAGGACTCAAAGGCCTTTAATTTTCTAGGTCATAGGCAATCTAATTCATTATGTGGTGGGAGATATGATTGTCTGAAACTGACCTTAGTAAAATCTTATGTAAAAACTTAATTAGTAATGAAGCTTTCAACTCAACATTGTGCTAAGTGGTTCTTGTGACCTTAAGTCATATCCAAATCCATTCAGACACCAAAGAAATGACCTTTACACATGAGTAATTTAAGAATAACCTGATTCAAATTTTACATGCAAATAAAGAATGGTTCGGGCCTTATCTTTGAAATTTTTGGGGTGTTACAATATCTTCCCCTTGGAATCATTAGCCCTCGAATGATGGATGAACTGAGTATGGAAAAGGTAGGGAATAGTTTAATAGTCCAAATTAGTGCAAAATATCCATAAAATTCATGAACTCAAAACAATGAAGGAGGGGCTTAATGGAATGAGTACTTTAGGAAGAGTTAATACCATGGATTGGAACTAACTCGGAGGAAAAAAGATGATGGTATCTCTTCTTAATATCTTCTTCGGCCTTCAATGTAGCCTTCTCAACAAACTAATTTCGCAACAAGACTTTGACTGATGCAACCTCTTAGGTTCTCAACTTGCAAACCTGGCCATCAAGAATCTGGATGGGAATCTCCTCATAAGATAGGTTGTCCCTGATACCAATATTCTTTGTAGGCACAATAAATGAAGGATCGCCTCAACACTTCTTTAGCATAGAGATGTGAAATATTAGATGGACTACTATTAACTCTAACAATAACTTCAACTCATAAGCCACATTGCCAACTCTTTTGCATATCTTGTAAGGACCAATGTATTGGGGGTTGAGTTTTCCCTTCTTACCAAATCTCATACCACCTTTCATAGGTTAAACCTTAAAATAGACCCAATAATTAACCTCAAACTCCAAATCTCTTTTGCTAACATTTGTATAGGATTTTTTTATAGATTTGCGTTGTAAAATCTCTTAGAGTATTTTAACCTTCTCCATGGATAGATGAACTAAGTTTGATCCTATCAACACAACTTTTACCAACCTCAAACCAACCAATAGGAGATTTACACCTTCTCTTATAAAGATCCTCATATGGAGCCATTTGAATATTTGAGTGATAACTATTATTGTATGCAAACTTCATAAGAGGCAGGTGGTCATCCTAATTCCTTTTGAAATCCAATACGTATGTTCTCAACATATCCATAAGGTCTGAATAGTGCGCTAATTTTTTGAAGCATTAACCAAAAAAATTGTGGTGATTGATAGTGTTTATAATCGTATTAGGTGTAAAAACATCGTGGATTAGTCTTAGAGGGGGTAGAAAAATACTGAACTACCGCTCTTTAAAAGCTGACAAAAATTGTCCACGGGACTATCTACGGTTCGTGGTTTGACCTACGGACCCTAGATCCCATCCGTGAAATTGATATTGAATTTTTAATGCACAAAAGTCCATTTAGGGGTACAAACATTGTCATGTGGGTGGACTTACAACCCGTCAGTTGGATATGTAGGATTTGGGTCCCAAAAGTTGATTCCCAGTACTCTACAGACTACTTCACCGGATGGGTCGTCGTTCAACCTATGGCCCGTTTGGAGTTGTCATTCACAAACTCAGAAAACTCTTGTATGGCTGTCTCTGGTAAAGCAATTATAACATTATACTCTGAACATGAAATGAGGAAAACTTGGTGGCATTGGAAAGAGGACTCAAAGCACTTTACTTTGATAGGTCATACGCCACCTAATTCATTATGTGTTTGGAGATATGATTGCTTGAAGTTGATCTAAGTATAATCTTATGTTAAAATTTAATTAGTAATGAAGCTTTCAACTCAACTTTGTGTTAGGGGTTTCTTGTGACCTTAAGTCATATCCAAATTCATTCGAACAACAATGAAATGACCTTTACACATATGAGTAATTTAAGAATCCCCTAATTAAAGATTTACATGCAAATAAAGAATGGTTCGGGCCTTAGCTTAGAAATTTTTGGGGTGTTGTAACCATGTATTGAAATTCTTCAATTAACGTTATATTTATACTAATGTTAGTTGAAGTTACTAACTTTTAAAATTTAAAACAACATAATTAGTATTTATTTGGTGAATATTATATTCTTGAGCATCTTTATTGTATGACTTCAATGGTACTTATTAGATAGAAATAATTTCCTTTGAAGTCACAAATATATAGTTTGTTAGTACATCCTAGCTATGCAATGACAAGTGTAGAAGAGTTATAAAACCAATTTCTACCTATTAGCAAGTTGAAGAAATATGCGACAAAATGGGTGATTAAAGTCTTCGTCATTCTATAAACCTTAACAAATGAGTACAAAAATGCAAACGACGAGGGTATTTGTTGGCAACTAATATTTTTTGATGAAGATGTAACTCTATTTTAATATTGTATTATAATCATTATTCAATTTTTTGAATTCTTTTGAGAGTCTAATAATTATAACTATTACCACAGAGAGAAAAAAAATACAAATAACACTTTTCAACAAAGATGTTCATGCATGGAACAACTATTTTCAACTTAATCAAAGTTATTACATTATAAATGAAAAGTTAAATGGAGCTAAACAAAACTTCTTATATGTTCATAAGGACCCCGAGTAGCATTCATGAACAATATAGAGTTCTTAGAGGAAAAAAGTCAATCTAGACTCAACAACTTTTGAATTGATTTAATTCCTTCGATGAAGCTGAAAAGATCACTAATAGGGAGCTTATTTTGTAAATTTAAGTAAATGTTTGTTGTGTATTACACCCATAAATAAAATCAATATTTTATAATACATTTTTTCATTTAGATTTGGAGTGTATTTTGAATAAAGTAAAAGCACAAAATGGAAAAGGACGAAGCAAAAGGCGAGAAGTAATCGTTACAAATGATTGGTAATTTTATACTTACTATTTATCGTTGATATAAATAGCTTCACGTTATTAGACTTTCATCATAAGGATGCCAATTTTTACATATATAGGTATGATAAAAAAATCATGAATTTATGGGGAGACTTAGTTGAAATCGAAGGACAATGTTACATAGCCTTGAAGGTTACAAACTAGTGCTTGCCTTTTGTGATGTGAATGCTCCATTTACCTAGGTATAAATCTCCTCAAATTATATATTTGAATCAAGTTTCAGACTAAATAAAGGTACCACTGAATTTATTACTCGTGGAAAAATAGGTGATTTTGTACTTTCCACGTCTCCTATTAGTAGTTTGCTAATCAATCCACAATATGAAATGCCAACAATCTCCAACAATGGTAAACAATACATCATTCTTTGCACTTATTCATAGCCTCCTCACATGCTACGTGATTGATGTTTTTTTATAAATTACTTTTAAATTATAGGAATGACAACATGAAGGCACAAAATATTGACATAAGTTTATTGCCAAGATGACTAATGTAAGCAGCCCAGCAAGTAAAAGTTACAGATATTTTAAACGGTTCACTTGCCATTGTGAAGGTACTTTGCTCTGCAAATATAAAATCCAATGGGTACCCAAATTACAAGTTAAAATGTAATTAAGTGATTTTGCTAATTTATGTATAAGACATGTACTATAAGTTCAATGCTAAGGTTTCCCGCATTGACAATAACACTTACCCTGTAACACTTTGGTCTTAGAAAGAGCTAATTTTAGAATGAACTAAATTGGAAAGAGTTAGTTTGACAATTTTGTAAGTAAGTCTTAAATTGTGAGTTTTGGGTCCACTTCAAATGACTATAACTTTTAGTACAAGATGAGTTAGGTGTCCCAGAAGATATCAAATAAAAGATCTATGAGTCCTCTTTTCAACACCACCAGGTTTACTAAATTACGAGTTCGGATGAGGGAGATATACCTATTTGAGTATAGCCTATCCAGTTAAGGAAATCCATCCAAAATAAGGAGGGGTATTTTGGTCTTTTCCTTACCCCACTAGCCTAACTTGTTTGTAGTAATATTTTAGGGGTTTAAACTGACTTAGATCAGTTTTCCCAATTTCTAAACATGCTTAGGGTTTTAGAGAGAAGTTCAAGAAGAGAAAAAGGAGAAGTTCAAGCGTTCTTTCAAGATTATTTAGATTATTGAGGAGTTTCGCCAAGGATTCAATCCTTTCGAGGTATGTAAGCTTTCATAATGATGGGTTCATTCATCCTAACGCCAATCATGAGTTTCTTGAGTTAATTTTGTCCATTAAAATCCATGTATTGAGGTTTTTGATGAGTTTCTTGAAGTTTCGTTCTTAAATCTTTAAAATTGGGATTTGATGTATTCTTGATGTAATTGTTAGGAGTTTGAGGGTTTTTTGTTAGTAGATTTTCATTTACTAATGTTGGGTATATAAATCTAAGGGAGTTGAAAAAATCAATCAATTCTAGGTGAATTTAGGGTCAAACCCGAAGAGTAAAATTCATCATGTTTTCTAGGTGGGGCCTGGGGAGATGCACCACCTATACGCCGGGGGGCTAGCGCGCCGTGCCAACAGTGTGCCAGAAATGGTGTTTTGAAGATAAGGGGCTTGCTCCCTGCGCCACTCAGTGCGCCAAGGTCGCCTTCCCTCGTCCTTTTTCGTTGTTTGTTCTGCCTAAGTTTTTTGAAAATGTATCCTTACTCTTTTCCTAATTATAACTATCCAAACTACTTCTAATCATTGAGATATACGGTATATCCAAATCATAACTCTTGAATTCATAATTCAAATTCAAGGTAGAGTTAAGAGTAAAGTTCGAGGGAGTTCTTTTGAGTCATTTTGAGAAGTATTTTGCAAACTTTTAAAATTTGTTTTAAGACTTAAGCACTTAAGTATGAGGATGATGATAGTTGATTTTCATTTTTTCAAAATGTATATATGGGAACTAAGTATTCCCAAGAGTTAATGTTTTACATTTAAAAGAAGAGGAGACTTTGATTTCCAAATAAGTTCATGAGGAGTTTTTGAGCATAATCTCTTTTAAAAAACTTTTTGAGTAATAATCTCAAAGTTTGAGGATCAGAAAATGCGTTAAAACATATGAGCATGAGTTATATTATTGAAGTAGTATTGAGCACTGATATGGGGGCGAGTTCAGACACCTCAAAGTCTTTATAAACCAGGTATGCCAACATTGATAAAGGGTCATACTTTTTAGATGATTCTTTGTTTCATCTTAAGCATAGATTAGTGGATCCACTTAGTTGAGGATGTCTAATACTCCAGCGAGGTATAAGACAGTTCTGGCAGTTTGGGCAAGACACTATATCATCACATAACTCATAGTGATGGTTGTCGGTTAGAGAATCTCCCAAATAAAAGTAAATGAGTTATTATTGTATTTTTAAATACATCGAGTTATTATCTACTATTTTTAAAGTTTTATTTATGATGCATATTTATTGTTTCTTTTATATTGAAGTGAGTTGAGTATTTTTGAGTTTGAGTATCTTTGAGTATAGTAGAGTATTCTTGAGTTGAGTTGAATTGAGTTGAGTATGTTCTTCATTTTTAAAAGTTCAAGCTTATGTATGTGCTTTAGAGTTCCCCTTGAATCCTCGTACACCATGTCCTGACGTCATTTGGCCTGCATCTTTCATAATGCAGATACAGGTAACCAGGGTCATCAACAGGTGTTCTGTTGATACTATTTGCAGTCCCAGAGTTGCTTTGGTAGCCTCCTTGCTTTGATAGGATTCAACTTTTATTTCCAGTCTAATTAAGATGTCGTGGGTCTTGTCCCAACGTCTGTCATAGTTAGTAGATGCTTCATAGATAGACAATAGTTGTTGAGGAGTCTTTTCATTTCCATTATTAAATTTTTAAGACTTGAGTTGCCTCTTTGGGCCAGTTGAGTGTTTCTTTAAAATATTCTGAGTTATTTATTTTGAGACTATTTTGAGAAAACCTTTATATTGAGTTCATGCATTGTTTATTAAGTCTTCCATTGAGAATTGAGCCAGGTCAAGGGTTCGTTTGAGGTCAGCAATGATTCTTGAGTGTCGGCCACATCCATGGTGAAAGCTCGGGGCATTACAAACTTGGTACGAGAGCATAAAGTTAAAGAGTCCTAGGGTGTCTATGAAGCAGTGTCTATAGATTCTTAGTTATCGGTGTGAAGCGCGCCACATCAATAATTAGGAGGCTAGAACAATTAAGAAATATCTCACTTTTTTCATACTTTTTTCATGTGATAGAGTTAATCTCTATAAATGTTTCCTTCTAATTTGTGCTTCATGTATCTTTCAGATCATACGTAAACGAAGAGCTGTTCGAGGTCGTCTTGCAAGGAGGCATGCTAATCCTAAGAATCAAGGGGTCCCAATGCACCAGAAGCGCAACCCCAATGAGAGGTCACTAAAGCTGAGTTCTAGGATGCTATCTGGACGTTGAGTTAAGTTTTGTCCAGTCAACCTGGCCAACAAAGAGTGGTTCAACAGGATGTGGCTGATACATCCAGGATCCGTGAGTTCTTGAGGATGAATCCTCTAAACTTCACCGGTTCAAGTGTCACTGAGGATCCAGAAAACTTTCTGGAAGAGTTGAAGAAAATGTTTGAGGTGATGCATATTGTAGATGTTGAGCGTGTGGAGTTAGTTGCATACCAACTGAAGGGTGTGACTAGAGTTTGGTAAGACCAATGGAAGAAAGGTAGAGTTGAAGGGGCACAAATTGTGAGATGGGCTTTGTTCGAAGAGGCCTTCATGTGGCGTTTCTTTCCCCGTGAACGGAGAGAGTCAAAGGTAAGAGAATTTCTTACTCTTAAGCAGGAATCTATGAGTATGCATGAGTACAACCTCAAGTTCGCTAAACTATTCCAATATGCTTCGAGGATGGTTGCTGATATGAGGAGAAGGATGAGCTTGTTCATGTCTGGGTTGTCTCATTTTCTAGTAAAGAGGGTAAGACTACTATGTTAATAGTGGACATTGACATAGCAAGGCTTATGATCCATGTACAATAGGTTGAGAAGGACACATTGAGAGAAAGGGAAGAGTTCTGCAACAAGAAGGCTAAGACAATAGGAAATGTGTCCGGGCAGTAGAAGAGTAATGCGAACTGGTCATCTTTCCAACAAAAGCCAAATGGACCTACTCTATCATCTGCTAGTGCACCTGCACCAAAGAACAAAGGTGAGATCAGGAATCAGAATTTGCAGAACTTCAGCGCTAGACCTGCTCAGTCTCAAAGAAGTGTGGCATAAAGGGAAAACTAGACTCCTGCATGTACGAAGTGTGGTAGGAACCACCCAGGAGCATGTCGTGATAGCTCCACTGGTGGTTTTAAGTGTGGTCAGACATGTCACTTCATGAGAGGGTACCCTAAAAACAGGCAGGGAAACGGTAATGGGGGTAATAGAGTCCAATCTTTTTCAGCGGCTCCGCCAGATAGCGATGCACCTAGAGGACCTACTTTAGGGACAGGTGGAGGAGAAAACCATTTGTATGCTATCACCAGTTGCCAAGAGCAAGATAATTCACCTGATATTGTAACTGGTATGCTCAAAGTTTTTACTTTTGATGTATACGCATTGCTTGATCCAGGTGCGAGTCTATCTTTTGTGACTCCATATATTGCTATTAATTTTGATATTCTTCCCATGCAATTTCTTGAGCCCTTCAGTGTTTCAACACGTGTTGGTGAGTCTATTCTAGCTGAGAGAATTTATCATGATTGTACCATTTTTGTCAATCACAAGGACACTATGGCTGACATAGTCGAGTCAGATATGGTAGACTTTGATGTTATTTTAGGTAGGGAGTTGCTTCATGCTTGTTATGTCTCAGTTGATTGTAGAACTCGAGTAGTTAAGTTCCAGTTTCCTAATCAGCCTTTTATAGAGTGGAGGAGTACTTCAGCAGTCCCAAAGGGTTGTTTTATTTCGTACCTTAAGGCTAAAAAATTAGTTTCCAAGGGGTGCATATGTCATTTAGTCCGAGTTAATTACTCTAGTGCTGAGACACCGCCTATTCAATCAGTTCCAGTTGTGAGTGAGCTTCCAGAAGTCTTTACAGATGATATTCCTAGAGTCTCTCCTTAGAGAGAAATACACTTCGATATAATTTTTTTTCTAATACTCGATCTATCTTTATTCCTCCATATAGAATGGCTTCAGCTGAGTGAAAAGAGCAGTTGAAAGATCTCCTTGATAATGGTTTTATTCGACCTAGTGTCTCACCTTGGGGAACTCTGGTCTTATTTGTAAGGAAGAAAGATGATTCTCTTAGGATGTGTATTGATTATCGCAAATTGCACAAAGTTACTATAAAGAATAAGTATCCCTTTCTGAGAATTGATGATCTCTTCGATCAACTTCAGGGTGCCACTTATTTTTCTAAGATAGACCTCAGATCTGTCTATCACCAGTTGAGGGTAAGAGAAAATGACATCCCTAAGACAACATTCAAGAGCCGTTATGGTCATTGTGAGTTTCGTGTCATGTCATTTGGTTTGACTAACGCTTATGAAACATTCATGGATGTTATGAGCAGAGTGTTTAAGCATTATCTTGATATGTTTGTTATCATATTCACTAATGACATTCTGATTTACTTGAGGAATGAGGAGGATCATGCTAGTCATCTCAGAGTAGTTCTCCAAACCCTCAAGGATACAGAGTTATATGCTAATTTTCTAAGTATGATTTTTGGCTTGAGTGCGTGGAATTCTTAGGCCATATTGTCTCGGGTGATGGGATACGAGTTGAAACGCAAAAGATTGAAGCAGTGTAGAACTGGCCTAGGCCCACATCTCCATATAATATAATTTGTTTCTTGGGGTTGGCTGGGTAATATAGAAGGTTCGTAGAGGGTTTTTCATCTATTTCTTCCCAATTGACTAAGTTGACTCAGAAGACAGCGAAGTTTCAATAGTCTGAAGCTTGTAAGAAAAGCTTTCAGGAATTGAAAACTAGGTTGACTACTACCCAGTATTGCCTTACGAGAAGGTACGCAAGGTTTTGTTGTGAATTGTCATGCATCAAGTATTGGACTCGGTTGTGTAGTGATGCAAAATGGAAAGGTTATAGCTTATCCCTCCAGACAGCTTAAGATTTATGAGAGGATTTACCCAACCCATGATCTAGAGTTGGCTGCTGTTTACTTTGAAAAATATGGCGTCAATATCTCTATGGTGTTCATGTGGATGTGTTCATCGATCACAACAGTCTTTAGTATGTATTTAGTCAGAAAGAGCTTAATCTCAAATAGGGAAGGTGGTTAGAGTTACTGATGTTTGCGTAACCAAGACATAACTTCCAATGCAAGTGTCTACGATCGTACAATAGTAATATAACCCAACCAAGGGTTGGGGTCGAGTTCCAAGGGAGCAGCTCCGAAAAATTAGTGGTTAAGCCTGAAAATGCTAAAGTAACCCATATCTAAAAACTTTATCAAGTGAAAACATAACAAATTAAAGGGTTTGACACGGATGTCAATTATCAATGGGGGGTTTGTAAACAAGTAACACTAAAATAGTGTAATAATAAAAGATGCGAATATGGAGTCAGGATTCTTGGGATGTGATAGGAATACGGGATAGACTAAATTATCGGGTACATGTTGATAGTAAATTATTTAGTATTTGTGACTAGGCTAAACTATAGTGGGGTAAATTCTCTCTCGAGCTACTTACCCAAAATCGACTCGATTTCTCTCGAACACCGAGCTACCGCTTTAAGCACAGCCTCCGCCTTAGCCCACTCACTCTTTTGAGCTGAGTGTGTGGGAGAAATACTAGGGTTCACTCTCTCGAGCTGAACCTCATGTCGACCCAATCTTACCAGCCATCAATTTAGTAGTCTTAGTTTTATGACCTCTCTCTCGAGCAAGCTGAAAACACTAAGGTGAAATCGTATTTGCAACTACAACTCCATTAAGTTCAAATACATCTAGTAAATGAAATCAAATTTAAACTACATATAAACCATCAACAAGCAAGACCCAATAGATAATCTATCTCATATTCACCAAATCACACCCCAAGAATTGGAGTTTTACCTAGACATGTAAAAGAGGTAAAAATCACTACCAATATCAGTTTCCATCAATGGGTATGAAGGATTAAGTCTTAAAACACATCAAGAGTGAAGAATCTTAGAGACCCAAGTCCAATCTCTTGTAGTTGAAACCCTTTAAATCTTCAAGGTCTTAGAACAAAGTCTCCAAAACCCTCTAAAACTTAGAAGAGTAAAATGTTATCTCTCCAAAAAGAAATGTCTATGCGAATCTCCCTAAAAAATAAACTTCAACTAGTATTTATAGTTTTTAGAAAATGTGCTGCAAAAGATCCATTCGGCGCAGTTAGTCGTGATCGTCGATCCACTGGGCGATCCACCTTTTGGTCTAGTAGATCGCCTTTGAGCATTTGCCTTCAACATCTTTGCGTTCTGACTCATTGGGCGAGATGGTGATGCTTTGCGAAACTGCTTGGCGATTCGTTGACCTCTCCCTTTCCTTGCAGACTTGACCTTTTTCTTCAAGGCTAAGCACACTGGAACATTAGGCAGGGTCGTAGGCCTTTCGGCGACACGCCTAATAGTTTAGGCGATTGTCAGACCATCTTTTCTTCCTTCTTTTAGCCACTTTGTTCCTTCTTGCCAAGTAGTGTCTATGCTTTGCCTCAAACTCCAAATACCTGAAACTTAAGGTTTTCATCAGAGATATTGAGACAAAATATGCATTTGAGGACACTAATTCTATCAAAAACAAGCCCTAAATGAGTCCAAATCGTGGACTCATCAATTACTCAAGGATTATGACATGAGTATTCTATATCACCAGGTAAGGCTAATGTAGTTACCGATGCTTTGAACAGGTTATATATGGGTAGTACCACCCATGTTGAAGAATGAAAGAAAGAGTTAGCCAAAGATGTGCACATACTTGCATGGTTAAGAGTCCGGTTAATGGGTTCCAATGAAGGAAGAGTAGTGGTGATAAACCGGTCTGAATCATCACTAGTGTCTAAAGAGAAGGAGAAGCAAGATCAAGACATTGTTTTGCTTGAATCGAAAGACAGTGTTCATAAGCAAAAAGTGATGACTTTTGAACAAGGGGGAGATAGTGTATTGAGGTATCAAGGTAGATTGTGTGTAGCAAGGGTGGATGAACTCCAAGAGAGGATCATGGAGGATGGTCATAGCTCCAGATAATCTATCCATCTGGGTTCCAAAAAGATGCATCGTGACTTGAGAGAAGTCTATTGGTGGAGTAGTATAGAGAGGTGTATTGCAGAGTTCGTTGCTAAGTGCCGGAATTGTCAGCAAGTCAAGGTAGAGCACTAAAGACACGGTGGTATGGCTCAAAACATAGATCTTTCAGAATGGAAGTGGGAGATGATCAATATGGATTGCATTAGTGGTTTACCACAGTCTCGTAGGCAGCGTGATTCTATTTGGGTAATTGTAGATCGGATGACTAAATCATCCCATTTCTTACCGATAAAGACTACTTTTTTGGGAGAAGATTACACCAGGTTGTATATTCAAGAGATAGTCAGACTTCATAGAGTTCCGGTGTCCCTCATTTCAGATAGAGGTGCACAATTCGCCGCACAGTTCTGGAAGTCTTTCCAAAAAGGTTTGGGCTCAAGGGTAAACTTGAGTACCGCTTTCCATCCCCAGAGTGATGGTCAAGCAGAGTGTACGATTAAGACTTTAGAGGATATGTTGAGGGCGTGTGTGATCAATTTCAAAGGTAATTGGGATGATCACTTACCTCTTATTAGTTTGCTTACAACAACCGTTATTACTCTAGAATAAAGATGGCTCCTTATGAGGCTCTTTATAAAAGAAGATGTAGATCTCCTATTAGATGGTTTGAAGTTGGTGAAGCTAGATTGATTGGACCAGACTTGGTTCATCAAGCTAAGGAGAAAGTGAAGATCATTCAAGAAAGGTTGAAAACAGTGCAAAGTTGTCTGAAATCCTATACCGATGTTCAGAGAAGTTTCTTAGAGTTTGAGGTGGATGATTGGGTTTACTTAAAGTTTTCACCCAGGAAGGGTATTATGAGATTTGGTAAGAAGAGGAAACTTAGTCCCCGATATATTGGTCCTTACAGGATATCCAAGACAATTAGCAATGCAGGTTATAAGTTGGAGCTCCCGTTAGAGTTAGCAAGAGTCCATCTGGTATTCCACATTACAATGTTGAAGAAGTGTATGGGAGATCCTTCACTTATTATACCTACTGAAAATATTTGTATTAAGGACAACCTATCTTTTGAAGAGGTACCCATTGAAACACTTGATCGTCAGGTTCGCAAGTTGAGAACCAAGGAGGTAGCATCAATCAAGGTCCTATGGAGCATTTAATTTGTTGAGGAAGCTACTTGGAAGGCTGAGGAGGATATGAAGAAGAGATACCCACACATCTTTACTTCTGGAGAAATTCTAGACCAAGGTAATGATTTTTTGTAAAACACTCCTTGATTTGATATGCTATGTTGTGTAAATTTCATGTTGGGTATTTGAGCTAGGTGTTAGATGTTGCCACCCTTAGTTCTACGTAGAGTGACATCATTCAAGGACGAATGTTCCCAAGGGGGAGATATTGTAACACCTTGGTCTTAGAAAGAGCTAACTTTAGAAAGAACTGAATTGGAAATAGTTAATTTGATGATTTTGTAAGTTAGTCTTAAATTGTGAATTTTGGGTCAACTTCAAATGACTATAACTTTCAGTATAGGATGAGTTAGGTGGCTCATCAGATATCAAATGAAAGATCTCCTAGTCCTCTTTCCAACGCAACTGAGTTTGCTGAATACGAGTTTGGATTAGGGAAGATATTCCCGTTTAAGTATAGCCTGTTCAGTTAAGGAAATTCATCCGAATTAAGGAGGAGTATTTTGGTCTTTTCCTTACCCCACTAGCCTAACTCGTTTTTAGTAATATTTTAGGGATCTAAATTGACTTAGATCAGTTTTCACAATTTCTTAACACACTTAGGGGCCGTTTGGTTACCGTATAAGAGTACATTTTATTCATGAATAAAAAGTTCTATTAGTTTTATTATGTTTAGTAGAAGTTTTTTATTAGGTTGAAAAGTCAACGTAGCTTATACCATATTTGGTAGGTAGAGTTCTAAATGTTGTATAAATATTATTCATGTATTAATTTTATACAGTGTTTGGTTGTATTTTTGGTAATCTTACATAATTAATATCAACATAACTTATGAGAGAATCTATGTATAAGTTATGCGGGGTAGAAGGTGGAATAAGTTATGTAGGTATTAGTTATACATGTATTAAAATAGTATATTACACATTCACCCCTATTAATTTATTTTTAAATCATTATTTGATGAGAACTTTACTTAACTATACAGTTTTCCAAACTTTTTTTTTACTTTTTTTAATACACCAACAACCTTTTCTAAGCCCCAAAGCTCGTGCTAAATTTAATCGCCACTAGTGTTGCAGTTTATCCTTTTGTACCGTCTATCCATGGGTAATCTGTATCAAATAAACGGCAAAATCTTTATTTTCGTAAGAAAAATTTGTATTTTGTTTTCGTTTCTTCTTTACTGAACAACCTTTTTCTTGTTTTTATTTTCATTCGAATTCCAAATGTAAATATTTTATTAATATTATAAATTGGATTGGATATATTTTGCCTACGCATATGCGAATCATATATTATTAAATATATGTCACATATTTAATTAACATGTATTATTATTTTGTTTAGGACGTGCATTTATACCTAATTCATATATTTGGTATATTAAAAATTTAAACAATATATTGATAGAATATTTACATTATATAAAATAGGATATTATAATATACTTAAAATATATTAATGATATTTTATTTTTATAAGCTCTAAACATAACAAAAAATAGCAAAAAGAAAAAACAGAAGTCCAGTTCAGTATGGAGGGATAATTTTTTTTCTTTACTTTTTATTCAAAAAGAGGGAAAATTCATACTATTTGTTTACTTATTTAATTGTAAATAATATATATTAATTTACAACAAATTCAATAGTCAATAGTTAACAATTCATGTATTATAATCTCTATGTAACTAATACCTGCATAACTAAACCCTACATGACAAATACATGCCTAAATAAACCAAGCATAACTAATACGTTCATAACTAAACCTTGTATAACTAATACTTGCATAATTAAACCCTGCATAACTAATACCTTCATAACTCTAACTAGTAACCAAACAACCCCTTAGGGTTTTATAGAGAAGTTCAAGAGGAGAAAAAGGAGAAGTTCAAGCGTGCGTTCGTTCAAGATTCTTGTGATCGTTGAGGAGTTTCGCCAAGGATTCAATCCTTTGAGGTATGTAAGCATTCATAGTGATGGGTTTGTTCACCCTCACGCCAATCATGAGTTTCTTGAGTTAATTTCATCCATGAAAATCCATGTACGAAGGTCCTTGATGAGTTTCTTGTAGTTTTGTTCTTAAATCTTTATTATTAGATTTGATGAGTTCTTGAGGTGATTGTTATGAGTTTGAGGGTTGTTTTTGAGTAGATTTTAGTTTACTAATGTTGGGTATACAAATCTAAGGGCGTTTGGAAGAAATCAATCGATTCTAGGTGAATTTAGGGCCAAAAATCAAACAGGAAAATTCATCTGGTTTTCTGGGTGGGGCATGGGGAGACGCACCAGCAGTGCGCCAGAAATGGTGCTCTTAAGTTTAGGGGTTGGCTCCCTGCGCCACTCAGTGCATGAGGGTCACCTGTCCCCTTTCTTTTTCGTTGTTTGTTTCACCTAAGTTCTTTAAAAATGTGTCCTTACTTTTTTGTGATTATAACTATCCAAACTACATCTAATTAATGAGAAATTTGGTATATCCAAATCATAACTCTTTAATTCACAATTCAAATTCAAGATAGAGTTAAGAATAAACTTTGAGGGAGTTCTTTTGCGTCATTTGTAACACCTCGTATGCAAAAAGACCAAATCACACGTTTTCAGAAACTTGTAGGTGCCAGACCACGCCGGCCAGCCATGGCCCGTGGAGTGGACCACGAACCGTAGGTTTGGTCCGTGGTTGGCCTGCGTGGTCAGGGTTTGAGGATCCAAGACCACGACGCGACACACAAACCATAGTTTGGACCTATGACCAACAATCCACCAGGTCGTGACGTGGGTCAAACCATGGTCCATCGACTGGTGTCCATGAATGGTCACCTGGTAGTTATTCTTTTAGGGGTAGTTGGGACTTTTCCTAATTAATTAGTTCCTATACTATGAAGTTTTGCCTATATTTAGAACCCCTATATAAGCCTTTTTACCCCCAAATTCACCCCACTTAATTCATTCTTCCAAAACCTAAAAGAAAGCCAAAACCTTCTCTCAAATACTCTCTCTTTAGAACTTAAAAACAAGAAGAAGATTCAACTAGAGTTTGAAGCTAATGATCCAAATTCTCCATTTGAAGATAGGCAATTGGACTTCAGGTATGGTAGCTTTCATCCATGGGTTCCTTCCACCCATTGAGTCCCCAAATTCCTATATTTCAAATAGTAGAATTCCCCAATTAGATAGGGTTTTCTTCATTCAACATGGGTTCTTTTGAGTATTGATATTAATGGTTTAATTATGTCTAAATATGCATGAAATAATGATTTACAATGCTTTTATGATGTTATCCCTATGAACCAATGAAAACCCCGTGTTTTTGATCTCATAATGTGGGTTCTTGAGTATGAAAGAGGAGTTTTTATGCTATAAAGCATGAAGTAATCGAATTACATGAAATTTATGGTGAAATCTCTATCTTATGCTTGAATTCTAGATTTGGCGATTTAAAGTAGTTTTGAACCTTGGAAGGCCAAAGTATGAGTTTATGCATTATCTTATGAAACATATGTAAATGCTTTAAGGGTGCTTTGAGAGTAAAGTGCCAATGTTGATTGTGTTGTTGTGTTGTTGAAAGGTTATTCTCATGAAACATTTACAACCATGATGTGAAAGGTTTTCTCACATATAAAGGATTCTTAGGTCAAAAGGTTATTCTCACCTAATTGAATCGATCAATAAGAGCTATCCTGATGAACTAACTTGGATTGGTTGTGAAGGACATCCTTCCATGAGACATGAGTTAAGTAAGACTTAATAAATATTTCATGGGAATTATGCTTAGCACCGTGTGGATATTGACAATGAGATGGAAGCTCCCCCGTTAGTAGAGGTCGGGTTTCTAGAAGAGGTCTCATGAGATGGAAGCTCTCCCGTTAGTAGTGGCCCGGTTTCTAGTAGCAATCTCTTTATCCCATAACTATGTTCCCCATATGATGATTAGCTAGTGGATCTACTTAAGCTAGGAGTTCATGGTTGTACCTTAGGAAAGTAGAACAACCCTTTTTGGTGTGGGAGATATCGAGTGATCATGTTTTAGCTCACATGGTCTCTATGTCAGTTAAGGCTGATTCTCCAACAATAAGAACATGAATAATGAACTATGGTTACTCAACAAGCTTTGTATATGAGTTCAAATGTTTTCAAAGATGATGGTGATCTAAGTTGTCCATGATTATGACTTATGATTTCACATGTCTTATATGATGTTTAAACTTGGCAAATTGCATACTTTGAAATGAAATGTCCCTTTTTGCATGTTTTCAAGGATTTTTTTGCATGGCTATCATATTTAGTGCAGTTTTGTACTAACGCATATTTTTTCTTACATTGTTCCCCAATGTAGAGTCCGACAGGCAGGGTTTCCATTTCTTCTATAGTTAATATCTTATTCCATATTTGTACTTTTATATTTTTTGCCTTATATGTGATCATGCTTCCTTCATTATTAAATCCTGTTACTACTATAGGTGTTTTTAATTTTTCATCATTTTTCGGTGCGGAACTGGTAGCTGGTGGATTCATGGAAGTGGTAGTGTGGTAGGTGGTAGTGTGATAAGTGAGTATTTTATTTTAAATATTTTATTGTAGTATTCTTTTGCTAAGTGTCTTAATCTTGATATCCCTTTAATGTTAATTTTTGGTAGTGTGAAATTCATGGTAAAATGTAATAATATTTATTGTAATATTCTTCCGATAGTTGTTTCAATCTGAATATTTCTTTAATATTATTTATGATATATTCAAGATATAACATATCTTCGGTTCTTTGGTACATAGATAAATTTTCCTCTATTAATTGTTCTAAGAGTTTTATACCTTCCATAGATTTTATCCAATATTGTAAATATTCGTAATTCATTTTAATCTGAATTTATTTCTAAATCGTACCATTCTATTCTTTCATTATCTAAATATAGATCTTGTAAATCTATCTCATACCATTCTTGATTTAATATATTTTCTGATTCGTAGTCATCAAATATTTTTTCCCATATGATTCTTTTTAATTCAATTATTTCTATATCGTTAAGTATATATAAGATTAAAGTTTCATAATTTTTTATCATCTCGTCATGCATATATGTAATCATGTTCGTTGTTTATGCAGTTTTTATTTTCAAATTATTCCTTCCTATCATATTCATAATTGATTAAATTCATATTAGATTATTATGAACTAGATTATCTTTATCATGTTTTCCTGTCACTACTAGCATCGTACTTTAGCGGATACTTTCTTCTTATCAGCGCCTCAACTTTGTTTACTCCCCTAAACGGCTTACTCGCCTACCGGTTTCAACATTAGGATGGCATAGTATAGAAGTTTTCTCTCTGTTTCCAGTGTGCTAATAAACTAGAAATCATGATTCAAATAATTCTAATACATAATAACTAACATAAATTTATTCAATCATATATATGATATTCAGGAATATATGAAATTAGTTCTGCATATTTTTTGAACAAAATACCTTTGCCTCTTGCTTAGCCATGCTATCTGAAATATCTGACTGGATTTCAGATTTATCCATTAACTTTTTAAGTAATTAGTATCTTAAGAGAGTTTTTTGAGAAGAGAGTTTTTATTTATGTTAGGCAATGCCTACCTCTTACAATGGTTACTACTAAGTCTATATATAGACACACAAACTTACTATTCTAAATGCTTATCCTAACACATTTTTTACACATGTCTACTTACTATTCATGACTACTATTCATGAATAGTTTTATTTTGTCTACTACTATCTACTTTACGACTTATTTGCCCAATAATGTACACTATCTACTACATTTGTCATTATTTGACAAAAGACCCATACCTATTCCATACCTACCTTATGACACATATCTTGACAACTTTGTATTATTACATATCTTGACAAATTATAACATATCTTCTTTCCGTTCTTATCTTCCTCTTGTTTTCTTCTTCGTTAATTATTCCAGCTGGACATCTGGAATTATATTATCTTCTCTGTTGCATTTTGAACATATATGGTCCGGGTATTTATGACCAATTAGCTTACAATATCTGGTTAATAATTCTGATGAAATAAATCCTTCTTTTAATGCTTGTGTCGTAGGTCGTTCTTCTGGCTTTAGTAGTGATAAAATCCATCTCTGGACTTCATCCATATCTGCTTTCCTTAGTTCCCTTGAATTGGAATAAATCATTAATTGATCTCTTGCATAGTAGCTCCATATAGCATTTCCATTTAAATAATTGTTTGCTAACTCTTGTATGATAGTTGATATACCAATTATTCTTTTATTGGCATAAAAACTTGGTATCTCTAATTTGCATATCTCTTCTTGTTGTCCGATATCCTCGGGTATAATCATATCTTTGGTTAACCCTATCTTGATAACTTGTATTGGAGGTTTTATTTCCTCGTATAATATCTCTGCTGTTGCCGTATAAAACTTTACAAAGAATAGATTTCCCTTAGTAACTCTCTTATAAGTAATAAATGCTCTATATAGTTCCGGTATTCCGCTTAGTTCTTCTCCGTCATATGTATATACAGTATTTAGTAATCCATAGTTATAACATGTCCTAACTAAGTTGGCGTTAGTTTTTGGTTGTGCAATTAGTTTATTATAACCTTGCAGTCTTTGGGTTAAATAATCTTGGTTTGGTTCTTTTGTAGTTGATCTGGGGTTGCGGTTTAAATAGGTTTGAATTTTGTGGATATTTTCAATATAGGTCCGTGTGATGTAATTATATGTCTTTTTCTCACTTTGGTTTTGCAAACTATCTGCGTATGTAGATGTTTGTGGTTCTATGGACACATGTTTAGGTGTTCTTTGGGTAAATGGTTTTGCAAATAGCTGGTTTAAGTTAGCATTTTTATGTTGTTTATCGCTAACTTGTTTGCTTGTACCTGCAGCTGTATTTAAACAAACGTTATGGGTTTTAAGGAGTTTCCCATCGTCTCCTTTTAGCTCTGGATTTTTTCCGTCTTCCGATCGACGTAGCTCCGCATTTTTATAGTCATGCTGCTGACTAGCTTTAGACTTCATATTATCTTCATTAGTTTTTAGCTTTTGTATCTCGTTGTCCATACTGTCCACTTTTATACAAAGTGTAGTTATGGCTTTGAGTATCTCTTCCATTGTATTTTCGTTCTCAGTCTGAGTAGCTTTGTCTTGATAAGTAATCTGCAATAACATTCTTATCAGTTTTTATTACTTCAATTGTAAATGTGAAATTTAATATATTTAATACCAATCTCCTTATTTCTTTTGTTGTTACCGAATCTTGTATTTTTCTTGTTAGCCACCATTTTACTTGTGTATTATCTGTTCTTATAATAAATTTGTTATATACAATATATGGTTCAAATGATAATAAACACTTATATACTGAATATAATTCTTTTCTATTTATTTCCCATTTTATTTCTGTATTATTAAACGTTCCTGAATAATACCTGCAATGATGTTCTATCGTAGTGTCATCATACCTGTATTTTAATATTCCTCCATAACTTTTTTCACTTGCATCTGATTCTATTATATAAGTAAATTTTTTATTTTCATCTGGAAAGTATAGTTTAGGTAAGTTTTTACATAATAATTTTACCTTTTGTATTTGTATTTGGTCTTTTTTATCAAACTGATATTCTATATCTTTCTTTAATTTTTGTTGTAATGGTTTTAAATTCTCTGCTAATTTTGGTATGTATTCTCTTACTTGATTTACTAGTCCTAAGAATGATTGTAATTTCTTTTTTGTGTCTAGTTGTTCATTTGAGTTAATTATTTTTTGTACTATATGTGTTTGCATTTTTATTCCGTTTTTATCAATTTGTATTCCTAAGAATTCTATTTGATTTTTCATTATATCAGCTTTCTTTTTACTTAGACTTATACCTGAATATTCTATGATGTGTATAAATTTTTCTAATAATCTTATATGTTCATCTTGTGTTTTGGAATATAATAATATATCATCAATGTACACTACACAATTTTCTATTTGTTTAAAGTAATTGTCCATAAAGTGTTGATATCTACCTGGTGCGTTTTTATATCCAAATGGTAATACATTCCATTCATAAAATCCTTGTGGTACAGTGAATGCTGTTAGTTTTTTAGATTCTTCTTCTAGTTTTAAGTGATAAAATCCTGATTTACAATCAAATTTGCTAAAATAATTATATCCTTGTATTTGTCTTATCTTTAGTATTTTATTTGGTATCGGATAATTATATGTTTTAGTTTTTGCATTTAAATTTCTATAATCAATAACCATTCTACTTTTTCCTCTTTTTTGTTCACTATGTTTATTTACGATAAATGCCGGGCTTGTATGCTTACTATTGCTTTCTTGTATATATCCTTTTTCTAGTAATTCATCTATATGTATCTTAAATTCGGTTAAATCATTAAAATTATACTTTAATGGTTTTTGGGTTATTATACTGTTATTATCAATTAGCTCAATTTTTACTTTTGTTTTATGTTTTTCCCATCCTTGTAAAGGATCCTCACTATATAATAATTCTAACTTATCTTGAATTATTTTTACTTTATCTATAGAGAATATAATTAATTCTATTTTAGGGTCTTCTTCTTTTATATTTTCTAATTTTTGTGTAATTTTTTCACTTCCTTTTATCCATTCCGTTGTTTTTCGTTTTTTATTATTTACTCTTTTTGCTCCTATTTTTTGTTTACACGGTGTCGTGAACCACCAGTGTGTTTTTGTAATTATATGTGGGTATAATTTTTCTAAAAATGGCATTCCTAATAGCATATCTTTTGTAGTTAATTCAAAGTTATATATTTCTTCTATAGTTAATATCTTATCCCATATTTGTACTTTTATATTTTTTGCCTTATATGTGATCATGCTTCCTTCATTATTAAATCCTGTTACTACTATAGGTGTTTTTAATTTTTCCCACTTATCTTCTGGTAAACAATTATATTTACATATATTAGCTTCTGCTCCCGTATCTATCATTGGTGTATAATATCGGTTGTAATATCCTTCTATTATTATCTTCGCAAGTATATATATTTTCATATTTTTATCATACTAAAGTCCTTTTTATTATTACCCTTTTATTTTCATAATTTATTGTTAATTGTTTGTCTTCTAGATTATATGGTTTTACTTGTTCTAACCATTTTATTCCTAAGATGATATTTTCATTTCCTTGATATATTTTGAATTTTATCACTATTGGTACTCCTCCGATGATTATTTCCTTTTCTGTAGTTTCTTCGGTATATATTAATGCTTTTGGTAGTTCGGAGCATGATTGTTCAATAGTTATTATTTCATCTTCCGTCACTAATTCTCTTGTAATATAATTTTCTTCTCGTCCTGTATCTATTAGTATTAAATATTTTCGTTGTTCCATTATTCCCGTGATGTAGTAATGATATGGTTTTATGTCTTCTTCCATTGATTTTAGTGGGGTTTTATCTATTCTCCTTGAGGTACTCATTTTTGATGATATTTGGGGTATCTCATTGTTTATTCTTTTCGATGTGCTTAGTCTTTCTTTTACTATTTCTAAATCTTCTTCTATATCAATTTCATTATAACTATAATCATTTTTATCTATGACTGTAACTATTCTTTCAAAGGGATCTTCTATTTTTATTTTATTTATTTTATTTTTTGCTGTTATTTTGTGTTTTGTCGTTAAAACATATAAGTTTTTACATCTAGCTGTAAATATTTTACTTCCCGGGGCTAGTTCTATTCCTGACATTTTCCAATATAATACTAATGATTTATCTATATTTCTGTCATTTACTGCTACTGAGTAATTAGCACTTATTATAAATTTAAATTTTTGGTATATGAGGTTACCTTTTACCGCACTTATTATGCTTTTTTCTATAGGTTGTATAATTCTATCATCTGCTAAGTATATTTCTATGGGTGTATCTATTCCTTCTCTAAAACATGCTTTTATTAGTATTTCTGTTCCTCCTAAATGTACATATTTAATTGGATTTTTAGCCTTAATATCTTGTATTTCTTTATTTATTATTCGTTTATTTATTATTGGTATTTTAGCTTTTCCTTTAGTGTATTTGCAATCTATGATATGTTCTCTTTGACTTACTACGTAATATTCTTCTTTTTGTCGTTTAAACCAGTTTCTTATTGTTGGTATTTCGAATATTTTTGCTACACTTAGGTCTAATTCTTTTCCTTTTATTTGCTCAAATATATTATTATCAAATATTATTTTTTGTTCTGTCGATTCTTCATCTTGATATTTTTCTTTAGTTATTATTTGTATATCTTTTTCAGTCATTGATATCGTATTCATTATCCGATTCTATTACTGAGCTATTTTCTATTTCATTTTCCGATAATTCATATATACTATCATTGCTTTCTAATTCATAATCTACGTACTCTATTTGTGTATATTTTTCATCGTCTATTATTATTTCTGATATTTGTTTTTTCTTTGGATTTTTAGGTAATTTACAATCTCTAGCTATATGTCCTAATTTTCCACAATTATAACAAGTACATTCCGTTAGTTTTCTTTTTGGTCTATATGGTCTTTTGGTTTTGTAGTTTTTTACATAGTACCTTCTTCTTGGTTTTTTATATTTATATTTTGATCTATATTTTTTATTATATTTCTTTTTATTTTTATAATATCTATCCGTACAACCAAATTGGGGTGCTGTCTTATTTTTGCAACATGCCAAGTTTTTTACTAATATTTTTTCCATTTTTATTTCTTCTTTATGTTTTTCACATAGTTCTATAAACCATCGTTGTAAGAATTTTATTCTAGCTCCTAAGGTATCTGTTAATTCTGCTTCATTCCAACTTTTTATTATTTTTGAATTAAAAGGTTCTGGTAATTTTGTAAAATATAATTTTCTTATTTCTTTACCTTCTTCTATGCTATATGTTCCTTTATAATAGTATTCTCTAAATGCACATGTATATTCATCTATGTAACACATATTACATATTGCTAATTTTGTCATTAGATTCCGATTTATGATTTTTTCTTTATTTTGTTCTTCTACCTCTGTTGTCATACTACTAAATTCATTTCTTATAGCTATTTCGTATTTATATAATATTTCCATGGTTGTAGTGGCTATTTCACCATCAAATTTTTTATTATTTCTTAAAGTTGTTAAGCTTTCATTTGTTAAATTTTGTAGCCATAATTTTACTGTTCCTATAATTGTTCTTTCTATGTATCCTGGTGCCTCTGCTATTACTATCTTGTTATCTATTAATTGTTTTGATATGTATCCTACCCATAATTGGATTGTTTTATTTATGTCTGCTACACAGTCTAAATCTAAAAATTCATGTTGTCCAGTTATTGGTTTAGGCGTCCATTTTTTATTTAATCTTTTATCCCATGTAGTTTTTTCTTTATTATATTGTTCATAATTTTTATTATAATATTTTGGATTAAAATTTTTTGGGTTTTTTACTCCTGATGTGCTAGGTTTTTCGTCCATGTCTACGTCTTCTGCATTTACTTCTAAATTCTTTGTATTATCTATATTTGCTAAAAGTTCCGTATATGTTTCACTTGTTTCCGAATGTTGTTCTAGATCATCATCGTTTATTTCATCAACTCTTATTTCGGGTAGATTATCTTGGTTATTTTCTTCTTTTTCTTCTAATTCATCTTGTAATTGCAATTTTTCTTTAATTTTAATTATCTCATTTGCTAATTTTGTTTTTTGTTCTTTTTCTTTTTGTTTAATTTCATACATTTCTTTTAATATTGCTAGCTCTTTTTCTAGCTCTATTATTTTAGTATTTTTTACTTCTTCTAATTGTTGTACTTCCTTTTTTGCTTGTTGTTTTATTTTTTCAATTTCCGTTCTTCTATCTATTTCTTCATTTTCTTTTGTTATTCTTACCATAGCAGTTAAACTATCTTCTAGTTTTACCGTTTCTTTTTCTAACATTAAACTTATATTATCACCTATTTTCTTATATCTTCTTCCTAGATTAGAAAATATTATCTTTATTTTTAATCCGTCATAATTTTCATATGTTTTTTCATCTATTGCGTATTCTTCTTTATTCATTTATAAATTATGTTGTAGTTTATATTCTAAGTTATTTATTTGTATTTCTAGATAAAAAATAGTCTTTCTTTGTGCTACTATAGATTTGTGACAAATTCCTGCAAATATATTACTATTAAGTCTATTTTGCCTATATTCTAATTCTTGTCGTTTTTCTATAATTACTTCATTAAGTTTTTGTCTATATTCGCTATTCTTGTTATTCATTGTTTTTTTAAGTATTGAATATATTTATATTCTATTTTAGATATATTATCTATTAATTGATTTAATTTTTCATTATCAGTTTTTGTGATATTAAGTTGTTTATATTCCGGATATAATTTGTTTAATTTTCTTCTTATTTTTCTTAATTTTCTACTAGTATTTTTCTTACCATGTTTCTTATTATCCATAACTCTGATATAATTCAGAATCAGAATAGGTCCAGTCCAGGGGACAAATCAATAGGAATGCTATTTGCTTCGTAAGAATAAGAATGAATTTCTATGAAATGAAAGAGTTTCACGGGAATTGTCTTGATCGTCGGATATCATTGAGAAAGCCTCATTGTTTGAGGACAGAGTTATTGTTTAGTTTCCACTTCTTGTATTTTCTTTTTGGACATGTTATATAGGCTACGCCCAATTTAATTCAGTATTGTAATAGATGGCTATGATGAGACAAATGTCAAGATTTCCACTTTTTTTATGAAAAAAAACTTTGAAATGTGTTTTACTCTTATTGTTCTATTTCTTATGTTATGAAAGCTAAGTGGCTTGTACGGGTCCTTCGGGGTTCTATACGTCATGTTACATCTAAGGGGTACCCCTGGGACATGGAAAACTTTGTATTAGAGCACAAGGTTTAGAATGATCTTAGGATGAGGCCTCATATGCCACATCTAGTAGAGTCTTGTTCATGAGTATGAAGCGCACCACACTTATGAATGAGAGGCTACAAGATGTTTAGGAAATTTAACTTCTTCACTACTCTTAAGTCGTGCCTTAGAGTAAAAACTCTAGAAGATTTCTTTCTCCTTATGCTTGACCTCTCTATTCATGATATAAATACCAGAAGGAATACTAGAAGGATGGAGGGTGACAATGGGGAACAAGGAGCTCCTCTTCAAGCTTCTCAGGCTATGATAGACCATTTGGCTGAAAATATGACAAATGCAGAGGTTAGGCCGGATTTTCAAATGTTAGCTCAAGCTTTGGAGAATCAAGCCAATAGAAAGGTGGTAGCTCCGGTGAATCCTAATATGAATTAAACGACATCAAGGGTGAGGGATTTTGTAGGAATGAACCCTCCGAAACTTTATGGCTCTAAATGGGAGGAGGATTCTCAAAGGATTATCGATGAGTTTTATAAGGTACTTGCTTTATGGGGGTGAATCCAAAGGAGAAGGCGGAGTTAGTCGCTTACCGATTAAAGGATGTTGCACAAGTATGGTATGATCAGTGGAAAGAGGCAAGGCCGGTTAGAGCTGGTCCCGTAGAGTAGGAGATGTTTGAATCGACATTTATTGGTAGGTTCTTTCCCCTTGGGTTAAGGGAAGTAAAGGTGACAGAGTTCATTAACCTTCGTCAAGGAAGTATGAGTGTGAGGGAGTATGCTTTAAAGTTCACCCAACTATCCAACTACGCTCCAACTATGGTAGGGAATTCAAGGGCTATGATGAGTAAGTTTGTGACGAGCGTGTCTGACTTGGAAGAAAAAGAATGTTGTACTGTAATGCTTATTCATGATATGGATATCTCACATCTTATGGTGTACGCCCAACAAATAGAGAAATAAAAACTCAGGAAGAAGAATATGGAGGTAAAAAGGGCTAGGACCAGTGATGGAAACTTCTCTAATACAAGGTTCGAGAGACAAGATCGGCCTAGATTTCAACAAATTTTTCAGACAAGGTTCCTCTAATGCTCCTCTTAAGTCAAATAAGGAAAGGGTGTCTAACCCTAAACCTCTAGGAGGAAACAGATGTGGTTCTTCTTTTGCTAGATATACATGTGCCAAATGTGGGAAGAAACATAATGGTAAACGAAATGAGAGATTTCCCCATGCTTGCGGTAAAAAGAAGGGAAAGCACGCATGTTTCTCCAAGAGGTTGAAACTCTGATACCCCAAAACAAAACCTCTTTTATGCTCTCCAATCCTGAGGTGACAAAGAGAGCTCCTTAGATGTAGTTACCGGTATGTTATAAGTTTTTCATCATGATGTATATAATTTTTTAGATGTCGTGCTACTTTATCTTATGTGACACATTATGTGGCGATGAGATTTGATGTTCCCCTGAAAGTGCTCTTAGAACCTTTTCCTATCTCTACACCTGTTGGTGATTCTGTGGTGGCTAAGAGGGTCTATAGAAGGTGTCCCATTTCCTTATCCCATAGAGTTACTCTTGTGGACTTTGTACAACTAGACATGTTAGACTTTAATGTTATTCTTGGTATAGATTGGTTGCATGCATATTACGCCTCTATTGATTGTAGAACTCGGGTGGTTAGATTTCAATTCCCAAATGAGCCTATCTTAAAGCGGAAAGGGGGAAATTCTATGCCTAGGAGTCGGTTTTTCTCTTGTCGTAAAGCTAAGAAGATGATCTAAAAATGTTGTATTTTGCCATCTTGTTAGGGTGAGGGATGTAGATTCTGAAACCCCTACTCTACAGTCGGTTTCGGTAGTTAATGAGTTCCTGAAAGTTTCCCCGATGATTTAGCCGGTATTCCTCCTGAGCGGGAAATGGATTTTGGTATTGACATTCTCCCGGATACGCAGCCTATATCTATCCCTCCTTATAGAATGGCTCTGGCACAGTTAAAAGAGTTGAAAGAGAAACTAAGGGATTTTTTATATAAGGGTTTCATCAGCAGAGTATCTCTCTATGGGGTGCTCTCATGTTGTTTGTTAGAAAGAAAGATGGGTCTCTTCGGATGTGCATTCATTATCATCAATTGAATAAAGTAATCATTAAAAATAAGTATCCTCTTCCAAGGATAGATGACTTGTTTGACCAACATCAAGGGGCTAGTTATTTCTCTAAGATTGATCTTCATTCAGATTATCACCAATTGAGGGTGAGAAAGGATGATATTCCAAAGATGGGCTTTAGAACTTGGTATGGTCATTATGAATTCGTTATTATCTCGTTTAGGTTGACTAATGCTCCGACGGCGTTTATGGATTTGATGAATAGTGTTTAGACAATACCTTGATATGTTCGTAATTGTATTTATTGATGATATTTTGATCTACTTAAGGAGTGAGAATAAGCATGTTGACCACCTAAGAATTGGGTTGCGAGTTCTTAGGGACCAACAACTTTTTGCAAAGTTTAGCAAGTGAGAATTTTGGTTAAGGTTTGTACCTTTCCTTGGGCATATTGTTTAAAGGAAGGGTATTGAGGTAGATCCTAAGAAGACAGATGCGGTCAAGAGTTGGTCAAGACCTCTATCTCCTTCTGACATTAGAAGCTTCTTGGGTTTGGCCGATTATTATAGAAGGTTTGTTGAGGGATTTTCTTCCATTGATTCTCCTTTGATGGCTTTGACTCAAAAGAAGGCTAAGTTTGTGTGGTCGGAAGCTTGTGAGAAAAGTTTCCAAAAGTTGAAAGATAGACTTACTCCGCTCCAGTGTTGACTTTACTGGAAGGCACATAAAACATTGTGATGCCTCTAGAGTTGGGTTGGGATGTGTGCTTATGCAAAATGGTAAGGTTATAGCCTATGCTTCAAGGCAACTTAAGGTCCATGAGAAGAATTATCCTACCCATGATTTTGAGTTAGCGGCGTTTGTTTTTCCCTTAAAGATATGGAGGCATTATTTGTATGGGTTCCATGTTGATGTTTTCACTGATCACAAAAGTTTACAATATTTGTTTAGTCAAAAGGACTTGAATCTTCGTCAAAGAAGGTGGCTAGAACTCTTAAAGGATTATGACATGCGTGTCCTTTATCACCCTAGAAAAGCTAATGTGGTAGCGGATGCTCTTAGTAGATTGTCAATGGGTAGTGTGACTCATATTGATGAAGAAAAGAAAGAGTTGGTTCGTGATGTTCATAGGTTGGCCCGACTAGGTGTTCAACTAGTGGATTCCACCAAGGGTGGTGTCATGGTCCATAATGGTTTTGAATCGTCTTTTGTAATGGATGTGAAATCTAAGAAAGGTCTTGATCCCATATTAGTTGAGTTGAAAGAAGTGGTACTTGAGAAGTCTGTTGAGGCTTTCTCCCAAGTTGGAGATGGGGTGCTTAGGTGTCAAGGTCGTTTATGTGTGCTGAATGTCGATGACTTGAGGGAACGAGTCCTAGAGGAACCCCATAGTTCTAGGTATTCTATTCACCCAAGAGTCACCAAGATGTACCGTGATCTACGGAAAGTCTATGGTGGAATGGGATGAAGAAAGATATTGTAGAATTTGTGGCCAAGTGTCCTAATAATCATCAAGTGAAAGTTGAGCACCAAAGACCAGGAGGTTTGTCCCAGGATATTGCTATTCCTACTTGGAAGCGGAAGACTTGAACATGGACTTTATAGTTGGTTTTCCTCTTACCCGGTGCCAACATGATTTAATGTGGGTAATAGTGGATCGGATGATGAAATTGGCTCACTTCCTTCCTGTCAAGGCTTCATATTTGGCGGAGGACTATGCCAAAATGTAATTGAGAGAGATGGTAAAATCACATGGTGTGCCTTTACCTATCATTTCCGATCGTGCTACCCAATTCACTTCTCAATTTTGAAAGTCATTCCAAAAGGGGCTTGGTACCAAGGTTAAGCTTAGCATGACTCTTCATCCCCAAACCGTGGGCAAGCGGAGCGTACTATAACATTGGAAGACATGTTAAGGGATTGTGTAATTGATTTTAAAAGTACTTGGGATGATCATTTGCCATTGATTGAATATTCCTATAATAATAGTTATCACTCTAGTATTGGTATGGCTCCATATGAGGCTTTTTATGGTAGGAGGTGTAGATATTCTATAGGTTGGTTTGAGGTAGGTGAAGTGCTTTTGATAGGTCCCGAGCTAGTTTATGAAGTTGTTGAGAAAGTTCAGCTTATTAGAGAAAGGTTGAAAATGGCCAAAAGTCGGCAAAAGTCGTATGCTGATGTTAGAAAAAGGGATCTTGAGTTTGATGTTCATGATTGGGTTTACTTGAAAATCTCACCCATGAATGGTGTAATGAGGTTTTGTAAGAGAGGGAAGCTTAGTCCCGAGAATGTAGGCCCATATCAAATTTTGAGACATGTGGATAAGGTTGCCTATGATTTGGATTTGCCGAATAAGTTGGCATTGGGGAATCCGGCTTTTCATGTGTGTTGGAGATCCGACATCAATAATTTCCCTAGAAGGGTTGGGAGTTGATGAAAATCTTTCTTATGAGGAAATTTCAGTTGAGATTTTGGACTGGCAAGTTAAGTAGCTAAGGAATAAGGAAGTTGCTTCCGTGAAGGTGTTGTGGAGAAATAATTTAGTTGAGGGTGCTACTTGGGAGGCCAAGGCTGATATGAAGTCCCAATATCCTCATTTTTTCCTTATTCTACTACTCTAGCTTGAGGTAATGAGTTCCTCTTGGTTTGTCTTATGTTTTGAAGTCATGTGTGTTTTTATGTGTCTCATGGTCTCCTTAAGATTATTCATGTTCACGAGAGCTTATGTTTTGAAAGAAAATGAATTATGATTGATTTCCCTCATGTTGTTGTGCATTTAATATGAGTTGCCTATATGTTTCATGAGATGAATTATTGAACATGCTTTAGCTATGCTTTTTGAGAGTAAATTGCAAATTGACTCTCTGAGAGTGTGTTGAGCATGCTTTTGAGCTTGGAGAAGGTAGTTCCTCCTAGAACATGAGAAATGGTTAAATGTTTCATGCATAATGGGTTGTTAGATATTGTTCCTACTTCCTTGAAATGTATTGAATGTGTTTTGTATAGAGTTGATGTTTCTTCCTTCGTTTTTGTGCATTGTTATGATGTTGCATGCATGATGGGTTACTAGTCTCGAGTCTTGACTTCCTTAAGATTTCTAGAGCGTCATTCGAGGATGAATGGTCCCAAGGGGAGATATTGTAACACCACGTATGCAAAAAGACCAAATAAAAGGTTTCCAGAGAGTTGTAGGTGGTAGACCACGCCGGCCACCCACGCCCCGTGGAGTGGACCACGGATAGTAGGTATGGTCCGTGGTTGGCCTGCTTGGTAAGGGTCTGAGGGTCCAGGACCACGACGCAACCCAGGGACCGTAGGTCAGACCACGGTCCGTGGTTCGAGACATCAAAGTGAGAGTTTTTGACCATGACCAACGGCCCATTAGGACGGGTCGTGAATCAAATTAAGGTTCGTTGACTAGGGTCTGTGAATGGTCACCTGACAGTTATTTTTTTGGGGAAGTTGAGTCTTTCCCTAATTAATAAGTTCCTATACTATGTCGTTTTTCCTATATTTAGAACCCCTATATAATCCTTTTTACCCCCAAATTCACCCTACTTAATTCATTCTTCCAAAATTCCAAAAGAAAACCAAAACCTCCCCTCAAAGATTCTCTTTCTAGAACTTGAAGAAGAAGAAAAAGATTAAACTAGGGTTTGAAGCTATGGATCCAAATTCTCCATTTGAAGATAGGAAATTGGACTTGAAGTATGGTATCTTTTATCCATGAGTTCCTTACACCCATGGAGTCCCCAAATTCCTTTATTTCAAATAGTAAAATTCCTAATTAGCTAGTATTTCTTCATTCACCATGGGCTCTTTTGAGTATTGATCTTAATGGTTTAATTATGTCTAAATATGCATGAATTGATGGTTTACAGTGCTTTTATGATGTTATCCCTATGAACCCATGAAAACCCCATGGTTTTCCAAATTGTGATCTCATAATGTGGGTTGTTGAGTATGAAAGATGAGTTTTTATGCTCTAAAGCATGAAGTAATAGAATTACATGAAGTTTATGATGAAATCCATATCTAATGCTTGAATTCTAGATTTGGTGATTTAAAGTAGCTTTAAACCTTGATAGAGCAAAGTATGATTTTATGCATTATCTTATGAAACTTATGGAAATGCTTTAACAGTGCTTTAAGTGTAAAGTTCCAATGTTGATTGTGTTGTTGTGTTGTTGAAAGATTATTCTCATGAAACACTTACAACCATGATGTGAAAGGTTTTCTCACATATAAAGTATTCTTAGGTTGAAAGGTTATTCTCACCTAATTGAATCGATGAATAAGAGCTATCCTAATGAACTAATTGGGATTGGTTGTCAAGGACCTCCTTCCATGAGACATGAGTTAAGTAAGACTTAATAGGTATTTCGTGGGAATTATTCTTAGCATTGAGTGGATATTGACAATGAGATGGAAGCTATCCCGTTAGTAGAGACCAGATTTCTAGAAGAGGTTTCATGGGATGGAAACTCTCCCGTTAGTAGAGGTCGGGTCTCTAGTAGAAATCTCCTTATCCAATAACTATGTGCCCCCATAGGTTGATTAGCTAGTGAATCCACTTAAGCTAGAAGTTCATGGTCCTAACTTAGGCAAGTAGAACAATCCTTTTTGGTGTGGGAGACACCGGATGATCATGTTTTAGTTCACATGGTCACTATGTCGGTTAAGGCTAATTCTGCCACAATAAGAACATGAATTATTAACTATGGTTACTCAAGAAGCTTTGTTTATGAGTTCAAAGGTTTTCAAAGATGATGTTGATCTATGTTGTCCATGACTATCACTTATGATTTCTAATGTATTATAAAGTATTTAAACATGGCAAATTTCATGCTTTGAAATGAAATGTGCCTTTTTGCATGTTTTCAAGGATTTATATGCATGGCTACATACTTTATGCTTTTTTGTACTAATGCATACTTTTGCCTACATTGTTCCCCAATGTAGGGTCTGACAGACAGGGTTTCCATTCTAGTGGATAGAGCATGGACTTTGATCTATTCTCGAGATTGGTGAGTCCTCATTATTTGAGGATGGAGTTATTGTTTAGTTTCCACTTCTTGTATTTCCTTTTTTGGGTATGTTATATGGGCTAGGCCCAATTTCATTCACTATCGTAATAGATAGCTATGATGAGACAAATGTCTACACTTCTGCTTTCTTGATGAATTTTTTTTTACACTTGGAAATGTGTTTTATTCATATTGTTCTATTTGTTATGTTATGAAAGCTAAGTGGCTTGTACGGAGTCCTTTGGGGTTCGATACATCATGTTACATCTAGGGGGTACCCTTGGGTTGTGACATCATTTTGAGAAGTCTTTTGGAAACTTTTAAAATTTGTTTTAAGACTTGAGCACTTGAGTATGTGGATTAGGAGAGTTGAGTTTAGTTTTTTTCAAAATGAATATATGGGAACTTAGTATTTCCAAGAGTAAATGTTTTACAATTAAAATGAGAGGAAACTTTGATTTATAAATGAGTTCATGTGGATTTTTTTAGCATAATTACTTTTAAGAGAACTTTTTGAGTAATAATCTTAAAGTTTGAGGATGAGGAAATGTTTTTAAACATATGAGCATGAGTTATATTATTGGGAGTAATATTGAGCACTGATATGGGGATGAGTTCAGACACCTCAAAGACCTAATAAACCATGTATGCCAACATGGGTAAAGGTTCATACATTTTCGATGATTCTTTATTTCTTCTTAAGGATAGCTTAGTGGATCCACTTAGTTGAGGATGTCTTATTCTCCGGCAAGGTATAGAACAGTTCTGGGAGAGTGTGCATGACATTGTATCATCACATAGCTCATTGTGATGGTTGTCGGTTACAAAATCTCCTAAATAAGAGTAAAAAAGTTATTATTGTATTTTGAAAAACATCGAGTTATTATTTATTGTTTTAAAAGTTTTCTTTAGATTGCATCTCTACTGTTTCTTTAATATTGAACTGAGTTGAGTATTTCTGAATTTGAGTATCTTTTAGTATCCTTGAGTATTATTGAGTTGAGATGAGGTGAGTATGTTCTTTCTTTTCATTAGTTCAGCTTATGTCTGTGCTATAGAGTTCCCCTTGCATGCTCGTACATTCCATGTACTGACGTCATTTGGTCTACATCTTTCATGATGCAAATAGAGGTAACTAGGGTCATCAACAGGCGCTTCGTTGATACCATTTGTAGTCCTAGAGTTGCTTCGGTGAGCCTCTTTCCTTCCAGAGAATTCCACTTATATTTCAAGTCTTATTAAGATGTCGTGAATCTTGTCCGAACGTCTATCATAGCTATTAGAGGTTTCATAGATAGACAGTAGTAGTTGAGGAGTCTTTTCATTTCCATTGTTAAATATTTATGACTTGAGTTGCCTCTTTTGGCCAATTGAATGTTTATTTAAAATATTCTGAGTTATCTATGTTGAGACGCTTTGAGAAAACCCTTATTTTAAGTTCATACATTGTTTATTAAGTCTTCCGCTGAGAGTTGAGCCAGGTCAAGGGTTCTCTTGGGGACAACAATGGTTCTCAAGTGCCGGCCATGTCCAGGATCTAGGCTCGAGGCGTGACAGACCCATGATGTCATGCTTGAAAGAAATTCTACAAGCGAGTTGCTCTTCTAAACAATAGTGCAACATGTACCTTCTATAGGATTGAACATATTTATTACTAGGAAAGGTAGACTACACAAACGAGTGTCAAGCAAAATTACATACAATCCCAAACGACAGTTAATGATTAAATATTGAAATGAGTTTAAGATATACGTATTTAACAAGTGAAGACTTATAGATTAAATCATGAAATGTGTTTTAGATACCGGTTAAATATTGATGTCCCTGTTGAGGACCAATTTTTAAGCATTACATTATTTGATGTGGCGCAATACTATTTTGGTCGCGACGTAAAAGACAATGCTCACTCTACATCTATAAAATATCAGCCCATACAAATAACATTATCCTATTTTTAGTTAAATACTAATATATAAGAATTTCCTATTTCACATTTTGAAGAACTTGAATACTATCATAATTTGGTATTGTGTAAGGGGAAAAAATGCAGTACCCTTGTGCAGGTTGATCGTAACTTTCAAAAGGTGGAGACAAACATGAACGTGGTAGCTATGAAGATACATGAGGTTGAAAAATAATTTGCAGTAGATGAAAGCAAGGTTGAAACCCCTATTAATAAACAAAGAAGCTCGAGGATCAAGAAAGTTAGTAATAGTGAAAAGATCAAACGAATATCTATGGAGATACTTCATGTTGAATAACAAATAGTAACTGTTTAAAGTGAGATTTTTTAATCCCGATAATCATATATTACTAAATGTGGGAAGCTCCAAAGTGTATAGTTGAATTACTATTTTATCCTTACACTAAATGATAATGTTATTAAAATATTTAATTAATTAAGTATTATCATATCATACTATTATTAAATTAATATTACTTAATGTGAGCAAACTATTTATTGTGAAAGAGCTATTCACTTTCTGCAACCTCATTTTATTAGACTGAGAGGGAATGTGGAAAAAATTAATAATTGTGGTTCAATACTTCAATTGTGGACCTCTTAAATGTAGGATATGCACTAATATTCATTTTTTTCTTAATGATATGTATATAATAAATATTAGAAGAGGAATATGATTTCATGGACACATATTAAATAGTAAATAAGGGATATACAAAGCTGTTATTTGAAGGTTGGAAAGAACATTGTGTCATAGTTTAAGGCTTTTCATCTTCAACAATAAAACTTTTGATTTTCTTTAGTTACCCAACTTAATTGATAATGAATGCTCTTATCTAATCCATTAAATTATGCTCAATGATCAACTTATATAAATGAATTTATAAATTACGAATATGTACAACTCTCTCCATTAGGAGAACTAGTAGAGGAAAGATACAAATTTAACGAGTTAGTGTATTTTAAGATTTGTTATTTTTTGTGAACGTGTTCATAAATATATATTATTCTTATTTATATAATATTTTATGAGTTTTAAGTTTTATAATTTATCAATGTTTCTTATATTCATGTTTATGAGTTAAAATCATACAGGTGTATTGATGTAGAACTGTTAGAGATTGACTTTTGGTCCTCTTATATGTCATGCCTTTACTATTGGCTTTGAGTATTTGCTAAGCTTGAAGTTGTTTGAAACTTTAATTTTTGATACTTTAAATTTGCTGAAGTTGGTAAAAAAAAGTGTATAAATGAAAAGAATAGGTATTCATATATAATATTTTGGTGATTTATTTTATTAATGTTTTCCTAATTATTTAATTATAAGTGAATGAATGAAACTACTCTAACCGTTGAAATTGGTAATAAAAAAAAGTGAAATTCACATCAAGGACATTACTTATGAAAGATTAACATGTAATATATGAATACATTAAATATTGCTTAAATATTTCATTATACATTTTATCTACCTAGATACCTTTAATTATTGAATTTTGTAGTTTCAAATAATATTTAATCATCTATTGTTCAACGAAGAAGTCATTCGAATATAAGCTTACTATTTATATACTTCAGCTTGTACTTTTTAACTTTATTATTTTATTTATTACAATGTATTTTTAATATGATTTATTTTGTATGAACTACTTGTATGGGACACAATGCAACGCAGATGTCTAGAAACTAGTAATATATAAATGCAAGACGACCAAGAAAGTTTAAGAAACCACTATAGAGGAACATCCAATGAAACTGAGGATACATGAGATTGGATGACACAATGTACCGGATGAAAGTGGGGATGAAACCCTGATAATTCAACTACAAAAAAAGGACTAGGAAGGTTAAAGGAAAAAACCTCGTGGGACATCCGATGAAAAATAACATCAAAGTGGACAAAAAGTAATATATAATTGATTTGAAAATTCCTTATGTTTAACTACAAATACTTATTAACTTCCTAATACTAATATTTAAAAGTTACTTTACTTTTCTCAACGAGGAACTTCACCTAACATTACTTTTATTATTAACTTACTTTTTCATACGTCAATGAATTTGGTTAACTGATTTACTAAACATTCAATGTTGCACATTATTACTTCCCAATAGATCAAATACAATCTCCTGTAGAAAATCTAAACTTTGTACAACTGGAAAAGGAAGCAGTGCATCCTACACAATAGGTATTTCTTAACTATGTATGGAAAAATGAATACTATAGAATAATAGATGTTCATTACCTATTTATGACAAATTAAACACTTTAAAGACTAACAATTGTTATTAATGATTGCACTATATTTAAGATCACTGCAAAATTACATATGCCCTTTGGGACATGAGAAGAGATGTGTCACACCAACTATCCATAATTTGTCGCCACCAATTCACGAATGACACAACCAACATCGAGGTATATCTAATATGTTAAATACTTATCATAGTTCATAATTAATAAAACCCTTCTGCTCAATTCACTTCACAGGTGACAAAGGAAAATCCATTACTTCTGGACATAAAGCTGATCAACATGACAAAACAACAATAGATCAAGCACAATATACATGTAACATCTCAGACAATCCCCCAACAAAATCCATTGTTCAACAATTCATGTCTTGTCTCTTTTTAAGAACCACTACTTAACTAACTTACATTTTGATTTGACTGGCAAAGTTGATGTTTTTAAATGCGTTTTTCATGTATGTACTAAATATAATACTAACTCTATCTTACTATAATAACCATTGAAGAATGTTATCTTACCATATCAAATCTAACATGTGATAAAGGAAAACCCATTCCTTCTATAAGTAAAGGTGATCAACACGACAACCACACAATAAATGATATAAACCACATATGTAAGAACTAAGATAATCATGTAAACTTCTAGATACATGAGTAGTCCTACAGGATGAACACATTTGAATACACATACATAAGTATTACATGTTTTGTCTAAATGTATAAAACGTGCTTCCTCTTATAGAAAAAGGGGTATTTCTAAGCGCATTACGAAAGGTGGAAAATAATATATTAGCAAGTCAAACAATAGAAAATCTTGAAGAAGCTACCTAATATAAATTGGCTATTTAGAGCATTATCTGAAGAGTCTGAAGCTGAAGGTACAGAGAAAAAAAACCTATTTGTATCCTACATAAATTGAACATTCAATACCTTTATGAAATTAGAGTTTTAACATATATCTCCCACCACATTTATATATGTAGGAGTTGTTGCTTACAACTTATCTTTATTATTTCTGCATGTGTTAAAAATGGTCCCATAATGCATTTATTGTGTTGCAAAAAGATTTGAACATGAACCTCCAGCATTCTATTTTGCAAGCGGCTATATAAAATTGGCAACCATTGAAGCTCCGACAAAACTATATGAAATGTTTGTGGTTCTGCAGATGCTATAGAGTTTCGCAAAAATATTTGTGCATATAATAGCATCTTTGCTTTTACATCTTTTGGTGTTAATATGAATATGGAAATAACATCTGCAGGAAAAACAATGTACACATTCAGGACACAAGATCAAATTTATCACGATCTACCATCATTGGTATCGCATGATAACAATCCTTGTTAGTTCCAACTATACTTCTTTGATACATACAACGAGTTGACTAATAAGATATCAAAAGTCAAAGAAGGAATTCTATCGGACACAATCACAAGAAAGATCAAATAGGTTATTAGAGTATATCCATATGCACAAATCTTTTTTAGAACTAAAAGACTAATCAAATTTCTACAATTTCCAACTTTAAGTTGTTGCAAACGCTTCTTTGGATCAATGAGTGTACAACACACCCTGAGTCAATTAAATTGCAGCAATTTAGATAGATGGAAACAATGTAAATATACCTTTTGAGTAAGAAATTATTGTTCATGAGTATTCAGGGTACACGCATAGATCAAACACTATTTCAATTGTTATTGATCTCTTCAATAATCTTTGCTCTTCCCAAGAGGCGAGAGAGGATGGCATCAAGGAATAAGAAAATATAACACAAGAAGCGGCCACTCCCCAACTCTGAACAATGATTTGCCAACATTCTTATCAACTGTTGCAATATTAGCCTAAAAGGAACAAGGTAACTTGTATCATCTTCTCTCCTCTTTTAGTAAAACATTCCTCACAATATTCTTCACAAGTTAGATACTAATTAAAAAACACATGCAAAAGATACCATAATGATGAAAAATATTAAAAGACTTACCAATAAAGGGTAGTACCAACAACGTATTAGGATTGATTGTTGTGGCATGAAAAAGAGGATTAACTAAAATTTACTTACATACCATAAAATATTAATTACCTCCCATCCGGGTCATTGCACTTTAGTAAGCCTAATCTTATGTGTATGCTATCAACTTAAATTAGTGTTGTTTCTAGGTATATGGTGTGTTACACTTACTACATTAAAATAAAAATGCAATATAACTTTTTGATGTGCATTAAAAAAGGGGCATTAGAGTAGTTTTCCTCACGGTAAATATTATGTACACTATTTTCATGTATCAAATATACTACTATCAGTAATGTAAAAACTGCAAATAAATTTGGAAAATTCTCCTATTAAACACTAGTGTACATTAAAGACATTCCAAAGACATAGCACCCCTAACACACTAAAAAAGGGACATCAGAGAATAGGGCATAGCGGCCAACGAAAGAGGGTTACTAGATTCCGACAAATCATAAATGTTTAGGAGAGGTTGTTATATGATTAAACATTTCAAGGACACTTCATCCAATTCTAAGTGTCAATGATCAGTAGTCATTATATAACCCAACTAAATGTTGGAGTCGAATCCCATAGGAAGTGGTACGTGTTTGAGAATCAATTGAAAAGTATAAATATGATCAAATCAGTCATAGGAATGGACATTACCGAATAAAAACATAACTCAAATTAAGGGGTGACACGAATGTCAAATGGGGATTTTGGTTTGAAATTATCAACTACAGCAACAAACAATACAAAAATAACAATAATGAGACGCGTTCTTGGGATGTGATTCGATTACAGGCTAATATAAACAGACGGGTAATTGCAATTGTTAGAAAATAGTTGAATATTAGTGAGTAAGCTAAGTCATAGAAGGAATAAATTTTCTCTCGAACAATTTATCCAGAATCAAGTTGGTTTCTCTCGAACACCAACAAGAAAGAAAATAAGGCCAACCTACACCTTAGTCTATTCACTTTGTCGAGCTGAATATGTGGGACTGAGTTTAGGATTCACTCTCTCGAGCTGAACTCATATCAACCCAATAACCATTGACCATTAATCAACAATCTTGGTTTTAAAACGTCTCTCTTGAGCAAGCCAAAAGAATGAAGGTAGAACTGCATTTGCAACTACAATTCTTTAAATTAAACCACAATTTCTAATTAAACTCACTTCTAAACAACATTTAAACTAAAAATTAGCGATACCCATAAACTAAATCAGCCCATAATCCCATAATCACACCCTAATAATTGGGGTTTAGCTAGACATCATAAAAAGATAAAAATCATTACCAAACTGTGTTTCCATCAACTGGGTAAGATTAATTTTGTCCTTACAATGCTCCAAGTTGAAAAATCTCAAACACCCACTTTCAATTTCTCAAAAGTGAAAAACTTCAATTCTGCAAAGCTTAGGAAAAACTAGTCTAAACACTTAGAGTTCAAACTGAAAAATTACTCTCATGAATGTTCAGAATAAAAATTTCATACTAAAATTAATATTTGAAAAAGTATTTAAAGTCGTCAAAAATATGTTGCGAAGGACCATTCGGCGTAGTAAGTCGGGCTCGCCGATCAGTTTGGCGATCCGCCTTTTGCTCAATTTTCTCACCTTTCTGTCTTGGCCTTCAGCTCCTCAAGTTCTGTAACTTTGGGTGATCCAACACTGCATCACGGAACTACACGACGATCCGCTGACTGCTCCTTTCTCTCGCCAACTTGATTTTCTCCTCCAGGGCTTGGCACACTGGAACTTTAGGAAGTCAAGAAGTCGTTCGGCAATTCGCCAAAGGGACTTGGTCATCACCAGACTCTCATTTCTTTGATTCTTTAGCTCGCTTTGTTCCTTTTTGCAAATTAGTGTCCATGCTTTGTTCCTCAATCTATGTACCTGGATATCAAGGGTTTTACATCAGTTATTTGCACAAACTAAGCATTTGAGGACACTAAATCATTATAAATAAAGCCCTAAATAAGTCCAAATCTAGGACTCATCAACACCCCTAACTTAAACTTTTGTTTGTCCTCAAGTAAAACTCAAGCTCAGTAGTTCAAAAAGGATACCTCAAACAGTGCTACACAAGACTCAATCATGAATGCACACAAAAACACTCAACTTACTTATGCAAGGATCAATTGTGCACTCAAAGGTTCAAGTTGTGACTCACCATTACCAAAGATTCTCAAGCTCACAATACTTACTTCAAATGCAAGTTCAAGCTCAACAAAGGTGCTCAAATGCCCTACACAAAGAATGATTCCATATTCACACACTATTCTTCAACAATTTGCAAGCTTCAGAATCACATACAACTCTCACACTCGCAAAGATAAACACATGCATGACTTCACCTACATGTTTGCCCGTATTTTCCAACCAACAATTATTTCAGCTCACTCAAGATCAAAACGGACTTTTTAAGTCTTGTAACAGGGCTGAGTGTAAAGGTATGGTCATTTAGGCTCAGTGGATGCTATCCTTATGAAATGTAGTATGAACAACACTTTATTCCCTTTTCATCAACAATTTCATTCATGCTCAAAATTCACCCCATCATTCACTTTCCATGGAATGTCGGAAACCCAATTTCTTTTGCAACTTTATTTCATAACTTTTTCATTCCTTTTTTTTCTTTTTTCTTTTTTTTTGTATGGAGGGGTTCCATCTTTTTCAAACCATGGGTAAAGGGGAATTTCTTCACACTTCTTGATTTACCTTCTCTTTTCACCACACCTCCTAACTTAGGCTTTTGGCCTAAGTTGGATATTTCAACAAACCACATCTCATGAGGATTAAGGGTGAAGAGATAAAGAAAGGTCACAATTTCATCAAGTTTCTTCAAAGAAAAGGGTAAGGCTCAAAGGGTGCTCAAGCAAAGTTCACCACTCAAAAGGCAGGCCACAAAAGAGGTATAATATTAAATTGTTTCACTCTTTAAAATTGTTGCCTAAGATCATTTCAAGAGCTTGTATCACTTAGTCAACGGGGCAAATTCTAGGCGTATTACACATGGTTCACAGTAAGCTCATCACACAAGGCATTGGCACCAATATCAAACAAGACTCTACACTTTTGCAAGTGTGCAATGTTCATCACAAGAGCCTCTATTCGATAACCAGCTAGTCACAGTGAGATTCAAAAAGTTCATATATAGCCTATGCAACTGCACTTGGCCTCATCGTAGCCGCACATTCCTTTTTTGTTAGATTGAGAACACTATTCAAATCATCGGTATTGATCAAGCCCGATACTCAAATTTGCACAAGAACAACCACCTTCAAACACAATCCAAAAAATTTCAAAGGGGTCAAAAACCATTTACAATTAAAACAAGGAGCCACAAGCTCAAACACCCACAAAAACAGTGCCAAAACACAATTTACAGCACAAAACCCAATGTATAAACAAAACAATAATCATAAGAGGTAGGTATGGAAATACCTCACCCCACCACAAATAAAAACAAGTTGTCCTCAAATGCAATAAAGTATCAAAATATCAATAGAAATGACATAGAGGGATGTAAAGAGAAGTCCTATCTAGGTAGTCGCTCCATCTGTTGGGGCATCAGTGACCGGTGTAGTACTCTGATCATACGAATCAGTGCCCGGGGTCACAGGAGAAGTAGATCCGGCTATGATGATGTCTGTCAAATAAGTCCATACAGCTGAATCTATCATCACCTCATCAACCTCTGTCAGGCCATCATAGAAAGCCTCATCATCAACACTAAGATGCTCCTCATCGGTCTCAACCTCATACTCGACAGCAACTACCTCTTCTGCCCGAATCTCATCCTACGGTGGTGGCTGGAGGAACATCTGGATCAACTGGAACATCAGGGATCTCCACTGTCCCAAAAATCATTAACATGTCGGTAGAGTTCAGCTGGTCCACATCGCTCCTCAGCACAGCAATAGTGGCCTTTAGGGTCGTCACCTCCTCAGTGGCCCCTTGTCCACGCTCGTACACCGCTATCATTGCCAGAAGGGTATTAATGGTAGAACTCAGGGGTGTTACAACATCGATGAGGGCTCCCTCGATCATGCTAGGAAAGATGGCCTCAAGTTTGGCGGCACGCCTATCAACAGAATGTGCTAGCTGCCCCATCCATAGCAATACAACCTAAGTGAGCGGGAGTAGGCCAACAACAACAGCAGTACCACATCTGGGAGGCAAGGGAGTAGTAGAGGTACTAGGTGTTATAGAAGGGGCAGTGCTAGGTATACCTAAAGGCCCATGGGCCGGAGTAGGCAATGTTGCCTCTGCAGGTAGTGTGTGAGGATCAACAACCGGGGATATATCCACCGGGGCTGCCTTCTTCTTTTTGCCCTCATCTTTGAAGTACTTTGCCTCTATCCTCTGGATGTCGGTAGAAGATGTGGGAATCACTTCCGCATCGTTCTTCTTATCTCTAGGCACCCGAGCTTGTCTGCACATCTCAGTAATCAACACCAGGAATGGAAGGGATTTTTGCCTCTACTTGGCCCTCGTAAGCATTTCATGTGCAATGATCATCCCTAAGTTCAACCTCATCCCATCAATGATGCACCCAAGACAGGCTGCTTTGGTGTGGCGAAGAATCGTTCTGGGACAACGTGATAGTATTGCTGATAAAGCCAAACTAGAATCTTGCTGATATATTTAGATCCCTCTTCTCAATGGGTGCCCTAACCTCGAGCTACTTGGGAGTACCATCTGAAATTAGAGGAGCCAACCACTTCTTCATGTCTTCTAATGTCCTTGTCCTAATATTATTCTGGCAATCATCCTCAATTCATGTTAAAACCCACAAGATTGCATTGATAGCATCACTATCACATTTAACATTTTTACCCCTGATGACCGCATAGTCAACTAACTTGAATTTGTCTGTCGGTTTCTTCCCTTGTGGCACCAAGGCTCCGTAAGCAGTATAGAACTCCTGTACCCAATTTGGGACATAAGAGCCTCAATGTTCGGTGAACAACTGGAACTTGTGCTTCCTCAGGTAGCTAATGATCTCAGGATACCTATCTATGATGCCATCAGTAGACAATTTTTTCTACTCGTTAATAGTCCCCAGCCCCTCTGTCTTCATTCTGTTCATAGACCATGGGGGAGGACCCCCTACCGGTGGTGCTAGGGCAACATCTTATGTAGGAGCCAAAGGAGTTAGTGGTCTGGGGAGTCCTGATCTTAGATGGATCATTCATCCTCTTGGATCACAACTTTTCCTTGTAGGCTGCTAGTAGCTCATCATCCTCAGGCTCATAATTGGTAGCCCGAGGATCCTGGTGCTCACCCTCACTCTCAGAAGTGGTGAGGTGAGTGGCATAGATGTCATCATTGTCAGATCTGGCCTCCGATGACGCAGCTGTAGGTGCCTTGCCCTTTCTTTTTTCCTTCCCACATGCTATGGGATGTTTGGCAGCCTTAGTCATGGATGTTGTTGCATCCTTGTTGATTGTTATCCTCTTTGAACGCTTGCGGGGCGGCATGTCTCTACAGGCCACTTTTGGGTCTACGTATATCTTCAAGAACATCAGAAAGAGTTAGAAAATGTTCAAACAAAATTGCAGAAAAGCAATTGCAGAAAGATTCACCGAACCAATCGGCGAGTCGCCGAATCACTTTGGCGAGCCAGATCGGGCTCGCCGAAAGGATTGGATCAAAAATTTCTCTGAAAATGGCATGTCAGCGATGGGAGAGGCCATTCAAGGAATTGCAGATAGCATTCGGCAAGCACAGACCAGCCCGCCAAAAGTTACAGTGCATTTTAGAGGTTAGGGGCGTAGAAAGGGAGATCAAGAAAGACAATCGGCGAGTCACCGAGTGCACTCAGCGAAGTCAGGCTTCTCACCAAATGTTACAAAACCCTATTTCTAATTTATCATGAAATTAAATGTGATCTAGAAGGATTCGGAAAACCACCGAGTGGTTCTGGCAGCTCGACCCAGCTCTCCAAACTGCCCAACGTGCCTATTTTCAACCCGAACTTCTAAATTCAACCTCGAAGCCCCTGAAAACAAAATCAAACCATGCACTCATTCAATTAGACTTAGACCCATACTACCCATACCCTCGGGATACTTAGACTTCTCTCAGTTTGGCCAAATTTGGCCATTTGACGACTTTAGCCCTTAGAAATGATGTCAAACGCTCCATCATCGGGCGAAATACGTTATTTAACACAAATAAAAAATAGCACAACCCCACAATTTTAATCAATTTTAAGGCATAACATATTCGGGAAATTAACAATCAAGGCATTATAGGCACGATATTCAAATTAAAACAATCATACAAGCGCACAATTACAATTAGAGAGGCCAGTACACATCACTAAGATAAGAACAATTACAAATGAGTAAAAATTGCTAAATACGATTTTGGTGTTCGGAAAACCTACCTTAGAAGCCGAATAAATAAGATGTAAAGCTAAGCGGCAATGATATCTAACTCCGAACACACAATCAATGACTAATACACGATAAAAACACAAGAATATATGAAAATATAGTACGGGTGAGAGTTTGGGAAGTTAAAAAGTGAGGGAATGTGAAAGATTGTGAACTTTTGGCCTTTAAAACCGTCCAATTCTCGCCCATTAGGCAACATTAATTTTACTCGCCGACTCACTTGGCTTCACGCCGAGTGCGCCATTACCTCACCAAGTTTTATAGGACCTCCAATAAATGTGGGGGTCCAAATGGGAGACAAAGTCGTGGTCGCTGACCTGTTCGACGACACGCCGATTTGCTCCTAGGCTCGTCGTGTTTTACAAACTCTAACTTTGGAAATTCTTGAGTCCAACGGCAGTCCAAATCAGGCTCGCGATCTCTAATGTAAGTCGTTGACTGGACACTTAGCTCGCCAATCTACACCTTTCAAACATATTTAACACTTTAACATGCACAATCAACACACAATTATTTCACAAGCAAAACGAAAGAAAATAAAACTTGGGTTGCCTCCCAAGCAGTGCCTTAGTTAATGTCGTGACACGACGCAAGTCCTCATTCAAACTTCATTCTTGGGGTTGGCCATAGTATGACTAAGCAACCCCCCTTGTTGTCTTGGGTTTAAATGAGATGAGATATAACCCATCTGGGTCTCCAACTGTTTAGAGACGGAATGTGAGGTGACTGTTTGGCTAAGGGTCAACACATCTTCCTTCATCTCTTTCAAAATTTTGTCCAACCCCTCAACCTTGTTGAGGATACGAGAGACCAGGTCCTCCGATCTACCACCCTCAGAATCTTTTTTCTTTTGACGCTCGTGGGGAAGAATATACTAATCCTTCCCCCATCCCTTTCATTCCAAGTGGGATTACGATCCCTCTATTCTCTATCACTATCTCTCCAACCTTGGTTACCACCCTACCTCGGGTAGTTTGCACGATAACCACCTCCTTGGTTGGCTAGGAAATTCACCTCCTAATTATACAACGCTTTAAACTTAGATTCTTCGGGGTTCACACGCCCAACACTTACGACATTGACACTCCTAGCACCAGCTCCCCTGACAATTTTAGACAAAATGTCAAGTTGGGTCATGATTTTGGCCATGTTTTTGTCCCTCTCGTGGTCTTTCTCCATCTTCTCCTTGATCAATTATGAAAGTGAGAGAAGAGACCTGGTCTTCGCAGGTGTACCATGTGCGTTTAATCTTGGTCATGCCATCCAAGAGTTGAGCTGCTATTACATAAGGTTGCTGCATCAAACCTCTGGGAGGAAGTTATTCAGCTAACCCTTTGTTTACCCAATCAAGGCTCGGTAAAAGTTCTGCAGCAACACATTCTTAGGCAAATCATGTGTTGCGCATTGCAGCACCAAATTCTTGAATTGTAGCCAAGTCTTATGAATTGGCTCACCCTCCAAATGCTTGAAGCTTTGAATGTTGTCCCGAAGTGTCATCATCTTTGAAGGGGGGAAAATCGCACATGAAATGTGGCAACAAGCTCTTCCCACGAATTGATAAAATCTCTTGGCAACTCGGCCAACCACTTGCACGCTTCTCCCATCAGGGAAAACAGGAATACCTCAATCGGGTCGATTCTTGGGATATGTTCCTGAAGGAGAACGACCCACAAACATCAACAAAATTTTCGATATGCTCATGGGGATCCTCATGAGCCAAACCACCAAACAACCCTTTTAATTGCAAGAGCTGCAAATAGTGCTAGTAATGTGGAACACAGTGTTCCCTTCAACCGGAGGCAAACAAAGTGCACCAATTCCACTGATAAGATGAGGGTCATTAGCATTAGGCTCCTTGACATCGTTGAGGTTACCGATGTCGTCTTGGTGGCCCACTTGGCTACCATTGCTTCCGTTCACACTCATTTCCTCTGTCCAAAACACAAACAAACAAACCAAAACTAAAAATAAGTAGCTTCAACTAAGACTAAAAAGAACAAAATTGAACTTAACAAAAAACAACACCAAACTCCGGCAGCGGCGCCATTTTGATTTAATGTGTCAATGACACTTCATCCAATTCTAAGTTGGGGTCGAATCCCACAGGGAGTGGTACGTGTTTGCGAATCAATTGAAAAGTATGAATATGATCAAATCAATCATAGGAATAGACATTATCGAATAAAAACATAACCAAAATTAAGGGGTGACACGAATGTCAAATGGGAGTTTTGGTTTGAAATTATCAACTACAATAACAAACAACACAAAAATAACAATAATGAGATGGGATCTTGGGATGTGATTCGATTATAGGCTAATATAAGCAGACAGGTAACTGCAACTATTAGAAAAAAGTTGAATGTCAGTGAGTATGCTAAGTCAAAGAGAGACCAATTTATCCTGAATCAAGTTGGTTTCTCTCGAACACCAACAAGCAAGCAAATGAGACCAACTTATACATTAGTCTATTCACTCTCTCGAGCTAAATATGTGGGACTGAGTTTAGGATTCACTCTCTCGAGCTGAACTCATATCAACCCAATAACCACTGACCATTAATTAACAATCTTGGTTTTAAAACCTCCCTCTCGAGCAAGCCAAAAACACGAACGTAGAACTGCATTTGTAACTACAATTCTGTAAATTAAACCACAATTACTGATTAAACTCACTTCTAAACAGCATTTAAACTAACAATTAGCAATACCCATAAACTAAATCATCCTATAATCACATAATCACACCCCCAAGAATTGGGGTTTTAGCTAGACATTATAAAAAGATAAAAATCATTACCAAATTGTGTTTCCATCAACAGGGTAGGATTAATTTCATCCTTACAATGCTCTAAGTTGAAGAATCTCAAAGACCACTTTCAATTTCTTAAAAGTGAAAAACATCAATTCTCCAATGCTTAGGAAAAACTAGTCTCAATACGCAGAGTTCAAATAGAAAAATTACTCTTATGAATGTTCAGAATAAAAATTTCGTACTAAACTTAATGTTTGAAAACATATTTAAAGTCGCCAAAAATATTTTGTGAAGGACCATTCGGCGCAGTAAGTCGGGCTCGCTGATCAGCTCAGCGATATGCCTTTTAGTCAATGTTCTCGCCTTTCTACCTTGGCCTTCCGCTTTCTCAAATTCTGTAACTGTGACCGATCCAACACTATATTGCGGAACTACTCGGCGATCCGCCTACTGCTCCTTTCTCTCGCCAACTTAATTTTCTCCTTCAGGGCTTGGCACACTGGAACTTGAGGCGGTCAAAAGGCCGTTCGGTGACTCGCCAATGGGACTTGGCGATCACCAGGCTCTCATTTCTTTGATCTTTCAACTCGCTTTGTTCCTTTTTGCAAATTAGTGCGCATGCTTTGTTCATCAATCTATGTACCTAGAAATCAAAGGTTTTACATCAGTTATATGCACAAACTAAGCATTTGAGGACACAAAATCAAACCATGCACTCATTCAATTAGAATTACACCCATACTACCCATGTCCCCGGGATACTCAAACTTCTCTCGGTTTGGTTAAATTTGACCATTTGACGATTTTAGCCCTTAGAAATGACGTCAAACGCTCCATCATCGAGCAAAATACATCATTTAGCACAAATATGGGTTACATAGACTTCACCCGACTAGACCCAACAACAAAATAACACAACCCCACAATTTTAATCAATTTTAAGGCATAAAATATTTGGGAAATAAACAATAATGGCATTATAGGCACGATATTCAAATTAAAACAGGCATACAAGTGCACAATTACGATCACAGAGGCCCAGCACATATCACTAAGATAAGATCAATTGCAAATGAGTAAAAATCCCTAAATATAAGTTTGGTGTTCAGAAAACCAACCTTAGAAGTCGAATAAATAAGTTGTAAAGCTAGGCGGCAAAGATATCTAACTCTGAACACACAATCGACAACTAATATGCGATAAAAATACAAGAATATACAAAAATATAGTATGAGTGTAAGTTTGGGAAGTTAAAAAGTGAGCGAATGTGAAAGATTTTAAACTTTTAAACGTTTGGCCATTAACACCGTCAAGTTCTCGCCCATTCGACAACGTTAATTTTGCTCGCCGACCCAATCGGCGTCACGCCGAGTGGGAACTTACCTCACCGAGTTTTACAGGACCTCCAGTAAATGTGGGGGTCCAAACGGCGGACAAAGTCATGGTTGCCGACCTGTTCGGCGACACGCCGATTTGCCACTGGGCACACCGAGTTTTACAGACTCCAATTTTGGAATTTATTGAGTCCAATGACTGTCAAAATCGGGCTCGCCAACCTCTTCGACGAGTCACCGATTGGACATTTAGCTCGCCAATCTGTACCTTTCAAACAAATTTAACACTTTAACATGCACAATCAACACACGATTATTTCACAAGCAGAACAAAAGAAAATAGAACTTTGGTTGCCTCCCAAGCAGCGCCTTAGTTAACGTCGTGCCAGGATGCAGGTCCTCACTCAAACTTCATTCTTGGGATTGGCCATAGTATCACTAGGCAACCCCCTTGTTGTCTCGGGTTTAAATAAGACGAGATATGACCTATTTAGATCTCCAACTATTTGATAGAGACAAAATGGGAGGTGACCGTCTAGCTAAGGGTCAAAACATCTTCCTTCATCTCTTTCAAAATTTTGTCCGACCCCTCAACTAAGCATGGCAACGGAACCGGAACCGGGACTACCGGACCGGGACGGACCGGAACCGGTCACCACGGGCCTGAACCATACCGGAATCGATAATTTTGGAAAAAATATGTGTACCTGTCCCGGACCGGTAATGGACCGGATCGAAAACCGGGTCCCAACGGCTATATTTAAAAAAAATTATTAAAATTAAAAAATTAGGAACATTACTCAAATAATATTAAAACTTTTATAATTTTAAAGTTAAAAATTTATACTTTTAAAGTTTCAAATACAATTTCAAACTTTAAAAGTATAAAAGTTTAAATTTCACAATTCACACTTTAAAAGTTTGAAAAATTTAAATTCAAACTTTAAAACAATAAAAGTTTAAATATCACACTTAAAAGTTTGAAAATTTAAATTCAAACTTTAAAACTATAAAAGGTTAAATTTCACCCTTTAAAATTTTGAAAATTTAAATTCAAACTTTAAAATTATAAAAGTTTAAATTTCACCCTTTAAAAGTTTGAAAATTTAAATTCAAACTTTAAAACTATAAAACTATAAAAGTTTAAATTTTACACGTTAAAAGATTGAAAATTTAAATTCAAGACAATAATAAAAAAAAAAATTAAGGCGAATAGCCTATACTTTTATTAATATTAATTAAATAGTACAAGTTGAAATACAAAATATTAGTAGAGTATTAAAAAATCTAATCTACACGGCCACCTTCTAGGAAGGGTTCTGTTTGAATTAGACCTCAAATTATTATACTCATTATAATAGACATTTAAATTTAATAGTTCATGCTACCAAGGAAATCTTTTTTTAAATCATTTAACATTTCTCTAGTAACATGCTCTGGAATTGGTTGATTAGCTAGTTCTTCCATTGCATCAATGCCGTCATCACTAAAATCTTGCATTATTTCATCAACGTCATTTTCAAATTTGGTTGGTAAAGGTGGATGACCATAATTCCTTCTCTGAACATTAATCCAATCTCTGAATAATACCGATATCTCCAAGCTATCTGCTGCTAATGAATATCTATGCTCTCCAATTTGAAATCTTGTTGCACTAAAAGCGCCTTCCGAAGCTACTGAAGATGCTTGAATAGCTAACACATCTCGAGCAACCGGTTGAAGTTTTGGAAATCCCTGGCCGTGATTGCTCCACCATTCTAGAAGATCAATAGTAGTAGTTTCTGTATTTTGATTAATATGTGCATCAAAATCATTTCTATCATTATGAGAAAGTTCAAGATAACTATCTATCATATCATCAATGTCATCTTCATTATTATATCTACTCCTAGAACTTTGAGGCTCTTCACTACGTACTACATTCATTATATTAGAATTATACAAGTCATACAATTTTGTAGCTTCAATTTTTATACTATCTTTAACATCTTGACAACTAGATGTTTCATCATCTTCACTATCAATACCCAAATCAAAATATATTTTATCAACCATTCGTGATGCACCTTCATCTTTGTAATGTGGGTTTAACAAACAAGCAGTTAAATAAATTTGAGGAATAGGAATAAAATATTTTTAAAATTTTTCAATCATTTTCTTAACAGATTCTTCAAATCTTGGTTTATTTTTGAATTTATAAAATTTACAGAAATAGCACAAATATTAGGTAAAACAGAGCAAATAGTTGGATAATAAAGCGCATATATTTTTTTTGTAGTTAAATAAAAAAATTTTAAGAATTCTGTAAGTACTTTTATGTCATTCCAATCATTATCATCAAGTTTATATGTCATATTTGAATTGTGAGCATTCCAAACCATTTGTAAAGGTTTCCTATATTCGTAAGCGAATTCAAACATTTCATATAAAGAATTCCATCCAGTACACACTGATTTTGGAATTTTTCTAGGTGGAAGATTAAATTCACGAAAACGATTTTCAAAATCTATGCGTCTAGGCTTAATTACTTGACATTTAAAAATAAAATGACATGCAGTTCCAACTTTTATGTAACCATCATTATACATTGCTATACCATCACTAACAATCAAATTATATATGTGTGCAACACACCTAATATGAAAACCATCAATATAAATAGGGCAAAGAGACGGTTTTAGTATTTCAACAGCAGTTCTAACATTAGAAGCATTATCTAAGGTGACACTACTTATTTTATCACTAATTCCATAGTTTTGTAAAACATCTATAATTGTTTGAGATATATAACTACCGGTTTTATACATTTCACAACATTTATAACCTAAAATTCTTTTCTCCAAAGTCCAATTTTCATCAATCAACTGTGGAGTATGTCACGCCCCAAACTCGAGGGGCACAACTGGCTCCTAATGCCAAAACTCAGGCCCGAACCGACCCTGCTGAACCATTTGCTACTAGCGCATAACAACCACACACAATCAAGAAAACAAACAAGTATATCTCGGCTTAAAACTAAGCCCTCGGCCGGCAAGGCCCCTGCCAACTGATCTATAAAAGAAACAGCTATTCCCAAGAGATCATATAAATAAATAGCCAACTAGCACAAAAGTCCTGACTGGGTCGTCGAGGCCACCATGATATCTATACCAAAACTAAAAGCAGGTATATATCATTACAATACATCAAACAACTCACAAGCTTCAGCAAACCAACAACATAGGCCAGTATGGTCATAACGTAGCTATACACCCACACACTAGTCTGCAAGCCTCTAAGAGTAGTAAAGATTAAGGGGAACAGGGTCCCAACCAACACATAAAAATATATACAACAAAAGGAAACAAACCTCCCAACTCTGGCAGCTCCGAAGGAAAGGGCTAGCCAACCTGATAAAAGTCAACCCTGCTGCTGAGGAGGTCTACTCGGTCGTCTGTCAGGACCTGCATGCATAAATGTTGTGCCCCCAAGGCAATGGGGCGTCAGTACAAAATAATGTACAGAGTATGAAAGGCAATAGACTATGAGTAGGTATCCTGATATAATGGAATAATCTCATAAATAAGTCAGGATAAAATAAGTGTGCTAATCTGCTGCTAAATCTAAACTTATCAAAAATAATAAAACAGCAACCTACCCAAGCCCCCATAAGCTCGACATGTACAAACAACACAAAAGACCACCTACTCAGACCCACATAAGCCCGGAAGATGTCAATCAGCCAATATACCCCTATCGCTAGTCCCACTATCCCCGTTGGCAGTCACATAGCCCTCTTAGGCATTAATATAGCCCCATAGGCAGCACATAGCTCTCTTAGGCATCAACACAGATTATAGACAACTCATAGCCCTCTTAGGCAACAACACGGCCCTATAGGAAGCACATAGCCTTCTTAGGCGTCAATATAGCCCTGTAGACAACCCTGTAGGCAGAACATAGCCTATCTAGGCATAGATCACATTCCTGCAGCTAACCACAATATTTTTGACCCGACCTGGATTCTGCCCCGCAGTCCCTAGTAAAACTCTCATAACTTTTTGCTCTGATGTCGGTTTGATACGGGTTTTGTTCCTTGCGAAGTAGACTCGTAGGCCTTCGATTTAATGGGTGATAGGACTCTAACTCTTTATATATTGGGAGAAAACATCCAAGATATTTGACCCAAATTTTAGACAAATCTTTAAAAAGGAAATTATGATAACTTTTGCCAACTTTTATTTTGCCACTTACTTAACTTCCAAACTTGAGATACAACCCTTCAACATGTAAAATATGACATACCACATCATTTTTAATTTATTACTCACCCTCCTTGTCTTTCCACGAAGATACGAGTTAATTTAGACATTTTGGAAAGTCGGGGTGTTACATCCTTCCCCCCTTAGAAACATTCGTCCTCAAATGAAAAACAAATTCTAAGTCACGCGGTTAAGTTTGTCACTATCCAGGAACCTATAATGCAAAAAGTATAACCTAGGTGTCTCACATGACGACATAAATTGCTAAGCATTATAGCTTCGCAATAATAGTGAGAGCAAATATACAACGACAACAACAATAATTATAAGCAATAATATAAAAAAAATCGGATAGGTATCTTACCTCACTACACCAATATAAACAGATATGCCATCACCCTAGGATATGAAACAAGTGAGGATATTTGGACCTCATGCCATCCTCAGCTTCCCAGGTCACCTCTTCTCTATTCTTGTTTCTCTACAATACTTTAACCGAAGCCACCTCTTTGGTCCTCAAATATCGGACCTACCTATCTAATATGGCAACTGGACTAACTCCTCTGTGATCTAAACATCCTCAACTGGGACAACCCGAGAAGGGTCTCCTACGCACTTCTGTAGCATATATACATGGAAAAGTGGATGAACAAATTCTAGCCCCGAAAGCAATTCTAACTCATAAGTCACTCGTCCTACCCTCTGAAGGATCCGGTATGGCCCAATGAATCTTTGACTAAGCTTGCCTTTTTTGCCAAATCTCATAACCCCCTTCATAGGTGAGACTTTTAAGAATACCCAGTCATCAATGCAAAACTCTAAGTCCCTTCGTCGCACATCTGAGTATGAGTTTTGTCAGCTTTGAGTTGTTAGAAACCTCTCCCGTATGAGCTTGACCTGCTCCACTATCTGTTGCACTAAGTCGGGTTCAATCAACCCTAACTCACCTACCTCGAACCATCCAATTGGGGATCTACATTTTCACCCATACAAAGCCTTATACGGTGCCATCTCGATGCTGGAAGGATAACTATTATTGTATGCAAACTCTATAAGAGGTAAGTGGTCATCCCAACTATCCTTGAAGTTTAGCGTACACGCCCATAACATATCCTCGAGTGTCAAAATTGTGCGCCCAGCCTGACCATCTGTCTGAAGGTGAAAGGTTGTACTAAGATTAACTTGTGTCCCCAGTCCTTTCTGGAAGGACTTCCAGAAGTTGGCGGTGAATTGTGCTACTCTATTAGAGATAATAGAAAATGGGTCACCGTGTAGCCTAACAATCTCCCTAATATAGATCTTTGTATAATTTTCAACCATAAAAGTAGCCCTGACGGGTAAGAAGTGGGTTGATTTTGTTAGTCTATCAACAATTACCCAAATAGAGTCAAACTTACAACGTGATAGAGGTAACCCTACAATAAAATTCATATTAATTGCTTCCCACTTCCACAAAGGAATGACTATCTCCTAAACTAGCCCAGCGGGCTTTTGGTGCTCAACCTTCACCTGTTGGCAGTTAGGACACTGTGCCACAAACTCAGCAGTGTCTTTCTTCATCCCGTGCCACCAATAGATCTCCTTAATATCATGGTACATCTTCGTCGAACCAGGGTGAATAGAATAATAGGAATGATGTGCTTCTTCCGTAATCCGATACGGAAGCCCTACAACATTTGGAACACACAATCGACCACTATATATAAGAACTCCATCTCCTGTTATATCAAATGCTAAAGTCTGTTGATTCTGAGCCTTGGCTTTGAGCTGCTCTAAGCTAGGATCCTCTTGTTGCCGTGATTTTACTTCTAGAACTAAAGATGATACGGCGGTGTCCAAAATTGTTACCCCACTATCTTCTGCCTCTAACAATCTCACTTTTAAGCTAGCTAGCTGATGAAGCTCTCGCGCTAGCCCATGCTTTTCAACACTTAAATATGATAAACTACCCACAGACCTTCGACTGAGAGCGTCAGCTACCACATTCGCCTTTCCTGGATGATATAAAATGTCCACGTCGTAATCTTTCAATAAATCAAGCCATCGACGTTCTCGCAGATTGAACTCCTTTTGTCTAAAAATATATTGAAGGCTTTTATGATCTGTGAAGATGTCAACATGAATGCCATACAAATAGTGTCTCTAGATCTTTAGCGCATGCACAACTGCATCCAACTCTAAATCATGGGTCAAATAGTTCTTCTCATGCTTTCTCAACTGCCTTGAAGCATATGTGATAACCTTACCATATTGCATTAGAACACATCCTAACCCAACACCAGAAGCATCCCAATACACTGCATAGCCTTCTGAACCGTCTGGAAATGCAAGAAGTGGTGTTGATGTCAACCTGTCCTTCAGCTCTTGGAAACTATGCTCACAAGCCTCAGTCTATTGGAACTTAGCTGCTTTTTGAGTCAGCTTCGTTAATGAGACTGAAATTGAAGAAAACCCCTCTACAAACCTTCTGTAGTACCCAGCTAACCCTAAGAAACTACGAACCTCAGTCGGAGTCATGCGTCTAAGACAAGTCTTTACGACCTCAATCTTTTGTGTATCAACTGCAATGCCTGCATCTGAAACAATATGGCCTAAGAAATTTACAGAGTCTAACCAGAACTCACACTTAGAAAACTTTGCATAAAGTTCTCGGTCTTGAAGAACTTGAAGGACTGCTCGCAGATGATTTTCATGCTCATTTTTTGAACGTGAATACACTAAAATATCATCAATAAATACAATCACAAAAAAGTCTGGATACGACCTGAATATACTATTCATCAGGTCCATGAACACTGTTGGGAATTAGTTAATCCAAAAGACTTTACCAAGAACTCAAAGTATCCATATCTAGTTCTAAAAGCTATCTTTGGAACGTCTTTCTCCCGAACTCGTATCTGGTGGTACCCTGATCTCAAATCAATCTCTGAGAAACACTTAGCACCTTGTAACTGATCAAACAAGTCATCTATCCTCGGAAGGGGATAAATATTATTTATAGTTGCCTTATTCAGCTATCGATAATCGATACACATTCTTAGTGAGCCATCTTTCTTCCTTACGAACAACACTAGTGCACCCCATGGTGAAGCACTAGGCCTAATAAAGCCTTTATCCAGCAAGTCTTTCAGCTGATCCTTCAACTCCTTTAGCTCAGTAGGAGCCATTTTGTAAGGAGGCATAGATACATTTTGTGTTCTTGGTAGCATATCGATAGCAAAATCAATTTCCCGTTTTGGAGGGATACAAGGGAGCTCATCTGGAAATACATCTAGAAACTCATTAACTTCCGGAACAGACTGAAGAGTTGGTAGTTCTGCATCTATATCATGAACGTGAACAAGATGATAAATACAACCCTTGGTAATTATCCTCCTCGCCTAAATATAGGAAATAAAGTTGCCTTTCGGCGTTGTTGTATAGCCTTTCCATTCCTGAACTGCCTCTCCTGGAAAGTGGAATCTAATAATCTTTGTTGGCACTCAACATTAGCATAACAAGACGCTAACTAGTCCATACCCATAATAACATCAAAATCGACCATCTCTAACTTGTACGAGATCTAAAGAGGTCTGACGGTCCAGAATTTCTACCGAGCAACCACGATAGACTCTCCTGGCAACAATAGACTCACCAAGTGGTGTAGATACAATAAATGGTCGATCCAATTACTCTGCCACTATACATAACTTTCCCACAATAAATGGAGTAACATAACACAGAGTAGATCCAGGATCTATCAAAGAATAAACACAATGGGAGCAAAGAATCAATGTACCTATCACAACATCTGGTGAGAATTCTGAGTCCTATCGTCCAGTTAATGAATACGTACGGTTCTTTCCACTTCCAGAACTAGATGCTCCCTCTTTGCCTCTGCCTCAAACTCTACATGCTGAAGTCTGGGGTCCACGCTCTATAGACTGTGCTGATAAGGAGGAACCTACTGCTGACTTGGTCGACTTACCTATACCACCCAAACCTACAGTAGGGCAGTTTCTCCATTCATGCCCCTCATGTGCACAAGAATAACAACCTATGGAACCCTGTCTACACCTCCTGAAATGCATACTACCGTAGGTAGCGCAACGCGGCGGGGCCGTCCTAGCCTAGCCTGAACAGCTCTGTTGCTGCGAGCCTGATGCTCGTGAATCCTCACTTGGGCCAAACTGTTCCTGACGATCAAATCTACTACCCTGGAACTGCTGTGGTAGAGGTCTAGGTGGCCTAATAGAATATCGGGGTCTGGGACCACCCTGAAAATCTCCCTGTGAACTAGCGGGCCTAGACCTCTTTTGTCTCTCTCTCTCGACCCTCTCTCTCATATATTGTAAATGTCGGCGATCCTCTATAACTTGTGCAAATGCCTGAATTCGTGAGATATCCATATTATCATTTAGTGCATCAATAGAAAAAATATCGATATAGTGTAAGTCTAGCCCTCCCACAAATCTACGCACCCTATCATGCATCGTATCAACAAATGTTGATGCATATCTAGCCAATGAATCAAATCTCAACCCGTACTCTCAGACACTCATGCTGCACTGTCGGAGGTTCAGAAACTGTTCCACCCGGCCATCCCTAATTTCCTGAGGCAAATAGTGATCTATGAAAGCTTTTGGAAAGCTATCTCAAGTGGGAAGGTATGCATATTTACCCCTAGATCTCTCCCAACTCTCATACCACAATACTGCAACCTCGCACAATCGAAATACTTCTAACTCAGCTGACTCAGTCGCTGAGGCATGCATGATTCTAAAGATCCTATGAAGCTGATCAATAAAGTGTTGAGGGTCTTCTTTGTGTTATGTCCCTATAAATTGTAGAGGATTCAAGGCAAGAAATTGACGAATTGTCAAACTTCCGGGCCCTTCAGAAGGTCCGGCAACATCTAGCGCAACTGGTTGGCACTGTGCAGCTACTAAATGTGCTAACATACATACTACACTCTTGAAATCCTAATCAGATGGAATAAGAGGAACTAGAGGTGGTATTATTGATGGAGCCGGAAGGCCTGTAGCCCTCGGAGGCTCCTGAGGCGGTGGTGAAGCTATAGGGGGCAAAGAAGATGTCTCCCCCTGGGTTTCACAATGTGCTACCTCCACCTGTGGTACCTTGCCGGTACCCTCGCTTGCAGTTGTATCTAGCCCCTGGCTAGTTATGGTCTGTCTAGTGTTAGTCATCTCTATCTGCATACAAGTATCAATTATAAGCTAGAAACCTCAACCCTTAAGACACCACTCTATAGCACGAGGTGAGCAAAAGAATGATAGTCATTCAAACATTCCCAGTAGCCTCTTGTTTATCGGATGTGGTGCACAACACATTTATAAACGAGACTCTACTAGACATGGCTTGCAAACTCCCTAGGATCCGACATTGCTCTGATACCAAGTTTCTCAAGCCCCAAACTCGAGGGGTACAACTAGCTCCTAATGCCAAAACTCAGGACCGAGCAGACCCTGCTGAACCATATTCTACTAGCGCATGGCTGCCACACACAATCAAGAAAACAAACAAGTATATCTCAGCTTAAAAGTAAGCCTTTGGCCGGCAAGGCCCCTGTCAACTAATCTATAAAAGAAACAGCTACTCCCAGGAGATCATATAAATAAATAGCCAACTAGCAGAGAAGTCCTGAATGGGCCGTCGAGCCCACCATGATATCTATACCAAAACTAAAAGCAGGTATATATCATTAGAATACATCAAACAGCTCACAAGCTTCAGCAAACTAACAACATAGGCCAGTATGGCCATAACGTAGCTATACACCCCACATACTACTCTGCAAGCATCTAAGAGTAGTAAATATTAGCGGGACAAGGCCCTAGCCTACCCATAAAAATATATACAACAAAAGGTAACAAACCTCCCAACTCTGGCAGCTCAGAAGGAAAGGGCTAGCCAATCAGATAAAAGTTAATTCTACTGCTGAGGAGGTCTACTCGATCATCTGTCAGGATCTGCATGCATGAATGCACTGCCCCCAAGTCAATGGGGCGTCAGTACAAAATAATGTACAGAGTATGAAAGGCAATAGACTATGAGGAGGTATCCTAATATACGGGAATAATCTAATAAATGAATCAAGGATAAGATAAGTGTACTGACCTGCTCCTAAATCCAAACTAATCAAAAATAATTAAACAACAACCTACCCAAGCCCCATAAGCTCGGCATGTACAAATAGCACACAAGACCACCTACTCAGGCCCCCATAAACCCGGAAGATGCCAATCAGCCTATATACCCCTATCGGTAGTCCCCCTATCCCCGTTGGCAGTCACATAGCCCTCTTAGGCATTAATATAGCCTCGTAGGCACCACATAGCTCTCTTAGGCATCAACATAGCTTATAGAAAACTCATAGCCCTCTTATGCAACAACACGGCCCTGTAGGAAGCACATAGCTTTCTTACGCGTCAATATAGCTCTGTAGGCAACTCATAGTGCTTCAAGGCATCAATATAGCTCGGTAGGCAACTCATAGCCCTTTTAAGCATCCATATAAACCTGTAGGCAGAATATAGCCCTTCTAGGTATAGATCGCATTCCTGCAGCAAACCACAATAGCCCCAAGGGCAATAATAAGCAACCTATACAAATAGCCTCTAAGTCTTGTCCAACATAGGGATGCTACTAACAGAAGAAGAATCTCGATAAGGGAGGATTATATCAACTCGAGCAGCCAACAATCAACGATAATGGCTACAAGTGTAATAAGGATAACAACTCAATTACATTGCTCCTAAGCTTTAAGGAAACAAGTCGTAAGTAGGGAATAGCCTTAACATACCTATCCAATGAACACTCGAAAGATCGTAGTTCCTTCACGAAAGTTGTTCCTTATGTCCTAAGCTTCGCAAACACTATATATACATAGCTGGTACGCACCTATAAATAGTTCATAATTAATCTTAAATCGGCAGATTTACCATATTGCCCTAATTTGTCGAAACATCCGTAGAAATTCATAAAAACAACCATAAAAGGGTCCTGAAATGAATACCTTAGTCAACCAAGTGTAAACCTTGAAGAAACACCAATAACTACAAATTTATATCTTCAAAAACCAGCTCCAAACGCAACTAATAGAATGGAAAAATGATTGCCACGTATAAGGATTACGTTTTAAGGCACGGGGGCAATGTTTAATGGTATAAATCATCTAAAATTAACCTTCATAATGCTAGAACTCCATAGGAACTCTCTTTTAAGCTTTCTCTCTGGTTTGGAACTGAAATGGAATGTTTTCATGGCTTAAAACGTTAAATAAGCTGACATACCATATTTTTTACCCGACCTGGATTCTGCTCCGTCAGTACCTAGTAAAACCCTCAAAACATTTTGTTCTGATGTTGGTTTGATACGGGGTTTTGTTCCATGCAAACTAGACTCGTAGGCCTTTGATTTAATGGATGATAGGTCTTATAACTATCTATATTTTGGGATAAAACATCCAAGACATTTGACCCAAATTTTAGACAAATCTTTAAAAAGGAACTTATGATAACTTTCGCAAACTTTTATTTTGCCACTTACTTAACTTCAAAACTTGACATACAACCCTTGAACACTTAAAATATGACATACCCCATCATTTTTAATTTATTACTCACCCTCATTGTCTTTGCGCGAAGATACGAGTTAATTTAGACGTTTTGGAAAGTCGGGTGTTACATCCTTCCCCCCTAAGAAACATTCGTCCTCAAATGAAAAAAAAAATCTAAGTCACGCGGTTAAGTTTGTCACTATCAAGGAACCTAAAATGCAAAAAGTATAACCGAGTCGTCTCACATGACTACATAAATTGCTAACCACTATAGATCCGCAATAACAGTGCGAGAAAATATATAACAAAAACAACAATAATAATACGCAACAATATAAAAAAATCAGATAGGTATCTTACCTCACAGCACCAATATAAACTGATATGCCATCACCCTGGCATATGAAACAAGTGAGGATATTTGGACCTCCTGACATCCTTAGTTTCCCAGGTCACCTCTTCTCTATTCTTGTTTCTCCACAACACTTTAACCGAAGTCACCTTTTTGGTCCTCAATTTACAAACCTGCAGATCTAAAATGGCAACTGGAGTTTCCTCGAAGAACAACTCCTCTATGATCTGAACATCCTAAACTGGGACAACCCGAGAAGGGTCTCCTACGTACTTACGTTGCATAGATACATGGAAAACTGGATGAACAGATTCTAGCCCCGAAGGCAATTCTACCTCATAAGCAACTCTTCCTACCCTTCGAAGGTTCCGGTATGGCCTAATGAATCTTGGACTAAGCTTGCCTTTTTTGCCAAATCTCATAACTCCCTTCGTAGGCGAGACTTTTAAGAATACCCAGTCATCGACGCAAAACTCTAAGTCCCTTCGTTGAACATCTGAGTATGACTTCTGCCGACTTTGAGCTGTTAGCAACCTCTCCCGTATGAGCTTGACCTGCTCCACTGTCTGTTGTACTAAGTCGGGTCCAATCAATCTTGACTCATCTACCTCGAACCATCCAATAGGGGATCTACATTTTTGCCCATACAAAGCCTTATAAGGTGCCATCTCGATGCTGGAATGATAACTATTATTGTATGCAAACTCTATAAGAGGTAAGTGGTCATCCCAACTCCTCTTGAAGTATAGCGTACATGCCCGTAGCATATCCTCGAGTGTCAAAATTGTGTGCTCAGCCTGACCATCTGTCTAAGGGTGAAAGGTTGTACTAAGATTAACTTGTGTCCCCAGTCCTTTCTAGAAGGACTTCCTAAAGTTGGCGGTGAATTGTGCTCGTCTATTAGAGATAATAGATAATGGGACACTGTGTAGCCTAACAATTTCCCTAATATAGATCCCTGCATAGTCTTCGGCCGTAAAAGTAGCCCTGACTGGCAAGAAGTGGGCTGATTTTGTTAGTGTATCAACAACTACCCAAATAGAGTCAAATTTACGACACGATCGAGATAACCCTGTAATAAAATCCATATTAATTGCTTCCCACTTCCACAAAGGAATGGCTATCTCCTGAACTAGCCCAGCAGGCTTTTGGTGCTCAACCTTCACTTGTTGGCTGTTAGGACACTGTACCACAAACTCAGCAACGTCCTTCTTCATCCTGTGCCACCAATATATCTCCTTATTATCATGGTACATCTTCGTCGAACCAGGGTGAATACAATAATGGGAATGATGTGCCTCTTCCATAATCCGATACGGAAGTCCTGCAAGATTCGAAACACACAATCAACCACTATATCTAAGGACTCCATCTCCTGCTTTATCAAATGCTAAAGCCTGTTGATTCTGAGCCTTGGCTCTAAGCTGCTCTATGCTAGGATCCTCTTGTTGTCGTGATTTTACTTCTAGAACTAGAGATGATACGGCTATGTCCTGAATTGCTACCCCACTATATTTTGACTCCCAAGCTAACTAGCTGATGAAGGTCTCGCGCTAGCCCACTCTTCTCAACACCTAAATATGATAAACTACCCATAGACCTTCGACTGAGGGCATCAGCTACCACATTCGCCTTTCATGGATGATATAAAATGTCCACGTCGTAATCGTTCAATAACTCAAGCCATCGACGTTGTCGCAGATTTAACTCATTTTGTCTAAAGATATATTGAAGGATTTTATGATCTGTGAAGATGTCAACATGAACGCCATACAAATGTTGTCTCCAGATCTTTAGCGCATGCACAACTGCAGCCAACTCTAAATCATGGGATGGATAGTTCTTCTCATGCTTTCTCAACTGCCTTGAAGCATATGTGATAACCTTACCATATTGCATTAGAACACATCCTAACCCAACACCAGAAGCATCCCAATACACTGCATAGCCTTCTGAACCGTCTGGAAATGCAAGAAGTGGTGTTGATGTCAACCTGTCCTTCAGCTCTTGGAAACTATGCTCACAAGCCTCAGTCTATTGGAACTTAGCTGCTTTTTGAGTCAGCTTCGTTAATGAGACTGAAATTGAAGAAAACCCCTCTACAAACCTTCTGTAGTACCCAGCTAACCCTAAGAAACTATGAACCTCAGTTGGAGTCATGGGTCTGGGCCAAGTCTTTACGGCCTCAATCTTTTGTGTATCAACCGCAATGTCTGCATCTGATACAATATGGCCTAAGAAATCTACAGAGTCTAAACAGAACTCACACTTAGAAAACTTGGCATAAAGTTCTCGGTCTCAAAGAACCTGAAGGACTGCTCGCAGATGATTTTCATGCTCGTATTTTGAACATGAATACACTAAAATATCATCAATAAATACAATCAAAAAAAAGTCTCGATACGGCCTGAATATACTATTAATCAGGTCCAAGAACACTGCTGGGTAATTAGATAATCCAAAAGACATTACCAAGAACTCAAAATATCCATATGTAGTTCTAAAAGCTGTCTTTGGGACGTCTTTCTCCCAAACTCGTATCTGGTGGTACCCTGATCTCAAATCAATCTTTGAGAAATACTTAGCACATTGTAACTGATCAAACAAGTCATCTATCCTCGAAAGCGGATACTTATTCTTTATAGTTGCCTTATTCAGCTATCAGTACTCGATACGCATTCTTAATGAGCCATCTTTCTTCCTTATGAACAACACTGGTGCACCCCATGGTGAAGCACTAGGACTAATAAAGCTTGTATCCAGCAAGTCTTTCAGTTGATCCTTGAACTCCTTTAGTTCAGCAGGAGCCATTCTGTAAGGAGGGATAGATACATGTTGTGTTCTTGGTAGCATATCGATAGCAAAATCAATTTCCCGTTCTGGAGGGATACCAGGGAGCTCGTCTGGAAATATATCTAGAAACTCATTAACTTTCGGAATAGACTGAAGAGTTGGTGGTTCTGCATCTATATCATGAACGTGAACAAGATGATAAATACAACCCTTCATAATCATCCTCGTCGCCTTAAGATAGGAAATAAAATTACCTTTCGGTGTTGTTGTATCGCCTTTCCATTCCCGAACTGCCTCTCTTGGAAAGTGGAATCTAACAATCTTTGTCCAGCACTCAACATTAGCTTAACAAGACGCTAACCAGTCCATACCCATAGTAACGTCAAAATCGACCTTCTCTAACTCTATGAGATCTACAGAGGTCTGATGGTCGATAATTTCTACCGTGCAACCTCGATAGACTCACCTAGTAATAATTGACTCACAAGTGGTGTAGATACAATAAAAGGTCGATCTAATGACTCTGCTACTATACATAACTTCCCCGCATTAAATGGAGTAACATAAGACAAAGTAGATTCAGGATCTATCAAAGAATAAACGCAATGGGAGCAAACAATCAATGTTCCTGTCACAACATCTGGTGATAACTCTGAGTCCTGTCGTCTAGTTAATGAATACGTATTGTTCTGTCCACTACCAGAACTAGATACTCCCTCTATGCCTCCGCCTCTAACTCTACGTGCTGAAGTCTGGGGTCTACGCTCTATAGACTGTGTTGATGATGAGGAACCTTCTGTTGACCTAGTCGAGTGACATATACCACCATGACCTATGGTAGGGTAGTTTCTCCATTATTGCCCCTCTTGTCCACAAGAATAACATGTGGAACCCTGTCTACACCTCCTGAAATGCATCCAACCGCAAGTAGCACAACGCAGCGGAGCTGTCCTAGCCTGGCCTGAACACCTCTATTGTTGCGAGCCTGATGCTCGTGAACCCTCACCTGGGCCTAACTGTTCTTGACGATCAAATCTACTACCCTGGAACTGCTATGGTAGAGTTCTAGGTGGCCTAATAGAATATCGGGTTCTGGGACCACCCTGAAAATCTCCCTGTGAACCAGTAGGCCTAGAACCCTTCTGTCTCTCTCTCTAGACCCTCTCACTCATATACTGTATATGTCGATGATCCACTATACCTTTTGCAAATGCCTGAATTCGGGAGATATCTATATTATCACTTAGTGTAGCAGTAGAAAAAGCATCGATACAGTGTAAGTCGAGCCCTCCCACAAATCTACGCACCCTATCATGCATTGTATCAAAAAATGCTGGTGTATATCTAGCGAATGAATCAAATCTCATCCCATACTCTCAAACACTCATGTTGCCCTGTCGGAGGTTCAGAAACTGGTCCACCCGGCCATCCCTAATCTCCCGAGGCAAATAGTGATCTATGAAAGCTTCTGTAAAGCTATCTCAAGTGGGTAGAGATGCATATTTCCCCTAGATCTCTCCCAACTCTCGTACCACAATACTGCAACTTCGCGCAATCGAAATGTTGCTAACTCAACTAACTCAGTCACTGAGGCATGCATGATTCTAAAGATCCTATGAAGCTGATCAATAAAGTGTTGAGGGACTTCTCTGTGATCAGTCCCTGTAAACTGTGGAGGATTCAAGGGAAGAAATTCACGAACTCTTGAACTTTCGGGCCCTTCAGAAGGTCCGACAATGTCTGGCGCAACTAGTTGGCACTGTACAGCTATGAACTGTGCTAACATAAATACTGCACACTTGAAAACCTGATCAGATAGAATAGGAGGAACTAGATGTGGTATTGTTTATCGAGCCGGAAGTCCTGTAGCCCTAGGAGGCTCTTGAGGCGGTGGAGAAGCTATAGGGGACTGAGAAGATGTCTCCCCCTGGGTCTCACAATGTGCTACCTCCACCTGTGGTACCTTGCCGGTACCCTCGCTTGCAGTAGTATCTAGCCCCTGGCTAGTTGTGGTCTGTCTAGTGTCAGGTATCTCTATCTGCATACAAGTATCAATTATAAGCCATAAACCTCAACCCTTAAGACACCACTTTATAGCACGAGGTGAACAAAAGAAGGATAGTCATTCTAACATACCCGGTAGCTTCTTGCTTATCGGATGTGGTGCACAACACATTTATAAATAATACTCTACTAGACATGGCTTGCAGACTCCCTAGTATACGACGTTGCTCTGATACCAAGTTTGTCAAGCCCCAAACTCGAGGGGCGCAATTGGCTCCTAATGCCAAAACTCAAGCCCGAGACGACCCTGTTAAACCATTTGCTACTAGCGCATGGCAGCCACACACAATCAAGAAAACAAACAAGTATATCTCGGCTTAAAAGTAAGCGCTCGACCGGCAAGGCCCCTGTCAACTGATCTATAAAAGAACAGCTACTCCCAGGAGATCATATAAATAAATAGTCAACTAGCACAGAAGTCCTGAATGGGCCGTCGAGGCCACCATGATATCTTTACCAAAACTAAAAGCAGGTATATATCATTACAATACATCAAACAACTCACAAGCTTCAGCCAACCAACAATATAGGCCAGTATGGCCATAACGTAACTATATACCCCACACACTTGTCTGCAAGCCTTTAAGAGTAGTAAACATTAGCGGGACAGGGACCCAGCCTACCCATAAAGATATATACAACAAAAGGTAACAAACCTCCCAACTCTGGCAGCTCAGAAGGAAAGGGCTAGCCAATCAGATAAAAGTTAATTCTACTGCTGAGGAGGTCTACTCGATCATCTGTCAGGATCTGCATGCATGAATGCACTGCCCCCAAGGCAATGGGGCGTCAGTACAAAATAATGTACAGAGTATGAAAGGCAATAGACTAAGAGTAGGTATCCTGATATAATGGAATAATCTCATAAATAAATCAGGATAAGATAAGTGTGCTAACCTACTGCTAAATCTAAACTTATCAAAAATAATAAAACAACAACCTACCCAAGCCCCCATAAGCTCGACATGTACAAACAGCACAAAAGACCACCTACTCAAACCCACATAAGCCCGGAAGATGTCAATCAACCAATATACCCCTATCGGTAGTCCCCCTATCCCCATAAGCAGTCACATAGCCCTCTTAGGCATTAATATAGCCCCGTAGGCAGCACATAGCTCTCTTAGGCATCAACATAGATTATAGACAACTCATAGCCCTCTTAGGCAACAACACGGCCCTGTAGGAAGCACTAGCCTTCTTAGGCGTCAATATAGCCTTGTAGGCAACTCATAGCCCTTCTAGGCATCAATATAGCCCCGTAGGCAACTCGTTGCCCTTTTAGGCATCCATATAACCCTGTAGGCAGAACATAGCCCTTCTAGGCATAGATCACATTCTTGCATCTAACAACAATAGCCCCAAGGGCAACAATAACAATCCTATCGCTAAAAGTGAGCAATTTAGTTATAAGCAACCTATACAAATAGCTTCTAAGTTGTGTCCAATATAGGGACGCTACTAACTGAATAAGAATCCTGATAAGAGAGGATTATATCAACTGGAGCAGCCAATAATCAACGATAATGGCTACAAGTGTAACGAGGATAACAACTCAATTACATTGCTCCCAAGCTTTAAGGAAACATGTCGTAAGTAGGGAATAGCCTTAACATACCATTCCAATGAACGCTCAAAAGTTCGTAGTTCTATCACGAAAGTTGTTCCTTATGTCCTAATCTTCGTAAACACTATATATACACAGCTCGTACACACATATAAATAGTTCATAATTAATCTTAAATCGGCAGATTTTTCATATTGCCCTAACTTTTCGAAAAGTCCATAGAAATTCATAAAAACAACGATAAAAGGGTCCCGAAATGATTACTTTAGTTAACCAAGTGTAAACCTTGAAGAAACACCAATAACTATAAATTTATATCTTCAAAAACCAGCTCCAAACGCAACTAATAGAAGGGGAAAACAATTGCCACGTATAGGGAATACGTTTCTAGGCACGGGGGCAATATTTAATGGTAGAAATCGTCAAAAACTAACCTTCATCATGCTAGAACTCCATAGGAACTCTCTCTTAAGCTTTCTCTCTGGTTTGGAACTGAAATGGAATGTTTTCATGGCTTAAAATGTTAAATAAGCCATACTATATTTTTGACACAACCCGGATCCAACCCGGATTCTGCCCCGGCAGTCCCTAGTAAAACCTTCATAACTTTTGCTCTGATGTCGGTTGATACGGGGTTTTGTGTGTTCCAAACTTGACTTGTAGGCCTTCAATCTAATGGGTGATAGGCCTTCTAACTCTTTATATATTGGGAGAAAACATCCAAGCCATTTGACCCAAATTTTAGACAAATCTTTAAAAAGGAACTTACAATAACTTTTGCGAACTTTTATTTTGCCACTTACTTAACCTCAAAACTTGAGATACAACCCTTGCACACTTAAAATATGACATACCACATCATTTTTAATTTATTACTCACCCTCCTTGTCTTTCCACGAAGATACGAGTTAATTTAGACGTTTTAGAAAGTTGGGGTGTTACAGAGTAATAGTGAAATAATCATTACCATTTACACTACGGCCCATATCAAAAGTAATAGCTATTTTACAATTATTATAATACAATAAACAACGAAGATATTGAAAATGTTGAGCTTGATAATCAAAGTTAGCCTTTTTAATTGTATTTCTAGTAAAACCTTTAAAATGTGGATTGTACACAATTTGAATATATTGAATAAAATCGAGATTTTCAACAAAACTAAATGGCAAACCCATAAAAACAATCATTTTAGCTAATTCTTCAAGATCTTTTCTCTACTATATGACTGTTGTTTACTAGAATCAGAAACATTAGAAGGATTTAATTGTGTTTGGACCATATTAGAGCCCTCTACTCCTACATTTTCAGAAAGGGTGCTATCATTCTTTTTAGCTTCGACTACAGCTTTAGCATGCAAAAATTCATTTTTACAACATGACATTAAATGATTACTCAAATGTCCCATCACACCCTGTTTTCCTACAGTTTTATGATTCATTCTATGTTTACATTTATTACAAATAGCTTGTGTTTTATCCTCATTCTGAGTCATAAATTGCCACACAACTAATTTTTTAGTGCGTTCTACCTTAGTCCTAGGATGCACGAGGGGAACGGGAGCAGGACAACAAAAGGGAGCAGAAGGGGAAGAGGGATTGGGAGTGGGAGTAGCCGTAGCTGGCTAAGTTTCATCATCATCATATTCATTAACATTATTATCAAAACTATCAATATAATCATTAACATCATCATGTTCATCATCTTCAGGTAATTTCTCATCAAAATTACCAAACCTTCTTTGAAAATGTTCATGATAAGGATCTAATCCACTATTACAATCAATATTAAAAATAGTTTCATCAACATCATCCATATTTATTCTTAATTGAGAAGTTTTTTTAGCTTTAGAATTAGAAGTACTACTGGTTTTTTTTATTTTTCTTGGTTTTGGTGCTCCATTAATTAGTGATTGAATCAACTATGGTTGTTTTACCCTTGTCAACATTGTTTTTACCGGAATCCATATTCAAATATAAAAAGTGAGTAAATTATATATAATACGAAAATGTAATGCAAAGTTTTAAACAAATAAATAACTAAATAAGTAGAGACTAGAGACTAATTACTCAGAAAATAAATAATTAAATGCAAACAAATAAATAACTAAATGAAAAGTGAGTTGGAACGAATGTACCAAACGTCTACTTAAAAAAGTAGACGTGTATGACCGAAAACCAAAAATTGAACGTTGAATTTTGAAGCTCAAATTTCCAAACACCAAATTCGTAATTTTAACGGGAATAAAAGATTAGATAATAGAGAAAGTAGAAGATAATATTTTTGTGAGTGAAAAGAATGAAAGATTGGGGGTATTTATAGTTTAAAAAAAAAGGATGAAAATGTAGTTTTTAGAAGGTTGGGGTATTAAAAGAAGTTTGGGGGGTAAGGAGGTGTAAAGGGGAGTTATGGGGGTGAAAGAGTCGTTGGTGGGGCCCAAAATTCGTTGCCCAACAGCTCTCAACGGCTATAATTTAATTAAGATTTACAAAAAAAATGAACCAGACCGGAACCGGGACTAACCGGTAAATCCCAGTTTCCGTCCCGTTACCCCTCCCAGACCCGCTACATTCCGAACCAAACTGGGACTAACCGGCACCTCCTGGTTCCGTTGCCAGGCTTACCCTCAACCTTGTTGAGGATATGAGAGAGCATATCCTCCGATCGACCACCCTCAGAATCTTTTTGCTTTTGACGCAAGTGGGGAGGAATGTACTTGTCCTTCTCCTCATCCATTTCCTTCCAAGTGGGGTTACGATCCTTCCATTCTCTATCATGATCTCTCCAACCTTCATCCCTGCTCCAACCTTGGTTACCACCCTACCTCGGGTAGTTTGCATAATAACCACCTACTTGGTTGGCTAGGAAATTCACATCCTCATTATACAAGGCTTCAAACTTGGCTTCTTCGGGGTTCACACACCCAACACCCACGACATTGACACTCCTAGCACTAACTCCCATGACATTTTTAGACAAAATGTCAAGTTGGTTCATGATTTTAGCCATATTTTGGTCCCTCTCTTGGTCTTTCTCCATCTGCTCCTTGGTCAATTTAAAAGTGAGAGGAGGACCTGGTCTTTGCGGGTGTACCATGCTCGGTTGATCTTGGTCATGCCGTCCAAGTGCTGAGTTGCTATCATATAAGGTTGTTGCATCAAACCTCCGGGAGAAAGTTGGTCAGCTACCCCCTTGTTTACCGAATCAAGGCTTTGGTGAAAGTACTGCAACAACACATTGTTAGGCAAACCATGAGTTGGGCATTGCAGCACCAACTTCTTGAATTGTAGCCAAGTCTCATGAATTAGCTCACCCTCCAAACGCTTGAAGCTCTGAATGTTGTCCGGAAGTGTCATCATCTTCGGAGGAGGGAAAAATCGCACTTGAAATGGGGTAACAAGCTCTTCCCACGAAGTGATAGATTATCTTGGCAACTCATCCAACCACTTACACGCTTTTCCCATCAGGGAAAACAGGAAGAACCTTAATCGGACCGATTCTTGGGATATGCTCTTGAAGGAGAACGGCCCGCAAACATGAACAAAATTTCTGATATGCTCATAGGGATCCTCATGAGCCAAACAACCCCTTTAATTGAAAGAACTGCAGCATAGTGCTAGTAATGTGGAACACAGTGTTCCCTTCAACCAGAGGAAACTGAATGACACCAATTCCACTCATAAAATGAGGGTCATTAGCATTGGGCTCATTGACATCGTTGAGGTTACCGATGTCGTCGTGGTGACCCACTTGGCGACCATTGCTTTCGTTCACACTCATTTCCTCTGTTCAAAATACAAACAAACAAACCAAAACTAAAAATAAGTAGATTCAACTAAGACGAGAAAGAACAAAATTCAACTTAACCAAAAATTCTCAAACAACACCACTCCCCGGCAACGGCGATTAAACATTTCAATGACACTTCATCCGATTTTAAGTGTCAGCAATTGCTAGTCAGTATATAAATCAACTAAATGAGTTGGGGTCGAATCCCACATGGAGTGATACGTGTTTGAGAATCAATTGAAAAGTATGAATACGATCAAATCAGTCACAAAAATAGACATTATCAGATAAAAACATAACTCAAATTAAGGGGTGACATGAATGTTAAATGGGGGTTTTGGTTTGAAATTATCGACTACACCCGCAAACAACAAACAAATAACAATAATGAGACGGGTTCTTCGGATGTGATTCGATTATAGGCTAACATAGACAGACGGGTAATGAACTTGTAAGAAAATAGCTGAAAGTCAGTGAGTAAGTTGTCATAGAGGGAATAAACTTTCTCTCAAACAATTTATCTCGGATCAAGTTGGTTTCTCTCGAACACAAACAAGCAAGCACATAAGAACAACCTATACCTTAGTCTATTCACTCTCTCAAGTTGAATATGTGGGATTGAGTTTCGGATTCACTCTCTCGAGCGGAACCCATATCAACCCAATAACCACTGACCATTAATCAACAATCTTGGTTTTAAAACCTCTCTCTCGAGCAAGCCAAAAACACGAAGGTAGAACTGCATTTGCAACTACAATTCTTTAAATTAAACCATTATTACTGATTAAACTCACTTCTAAACAACATTTAAACCAACAATTAGCAATATCAGTTCATAATCACACCCCCAAGAATTTCGGGGATATGTCTACCCATTCCAAATATAATTTTTTGTATGATTCTGGCAAAAATTTTATTGAAGGACCATATAAAGTCCACCACTTGCAAAACCAATTGGGAATATACCTGTCAAAAATATTAGAACATATTTTAATAAACCATGAATGCTTCCTATTAGCATTCTCATATAAAAGGACTTTATTAAATCCATCAACTAATCCCACTAATTATATTTTACTGCAACCTTTTGCTCTGGATGGATATAATCCAATTCCTTCAATGTACTCATACCCCATTCTTCAGGTGTTATAACCTTTTTTATAATCATTTTCGAAAAGTTATAAACTTTCTTTGTGTTAGCAGGGTAGAAGTGTTGAAATTCACACCCTGTGGATGAGAGTATTATCTCATAATGCATTATGTATTTGTAGACAGTAGTAGCATAGGCTACTGTATCCAAATACCTAGCCATTATTTGCCAAGGTTCATTTCTCCATTTGAGATCATTTTATTCTAAAAGAAGTATAACTTCTTTTTTGTCATTCATATCAAAAACTTCTATATTCTGATCATCAATTAATATTAAAGAGTATGATGGTGGATTATTATCCAATTCTTTCTTAGATTTCATAAAATCCATAAACTCCTTGTACTTCGGGTGGTTTGTATCAATTCCACTAGTTCCACTTGATGAAGCAGTTGAATTACTAGCATTAAATGATGTTAGTGTTCTGCTACCTTGTTGAGCAAGGATATGACCTCCTCTTCCTGGGTTAATTCTTCCTCTTCCTCTCCTGGATGGAGGGGGCCATGCTGGTCTCATCCTGAACAAGGGAATAAATTATTAGTCGAAATATTTTCTAGTAAGAAAATCAGGACGACTATTATCTTCACCTTTCTTATATTGTATTTCAAAATCGAAAGGTGCTAAAAGAGCTTGCCATCTGGCAAACATTTGCTTAGAAACATCATGTTTACAGTCTTTATTAAACATAAATCTAGTTGCTTGGCAATCAGTTTTTATTAAAAACTTTTTATTATACAGATCGCCTTGGAATTTAAGAACACATTTAACTATAGCCAGAATTTCTTTAGCTATAGTAGCATAATTTTTCTGGGTATCATTCCATTTGCCAGAATAAAATTGGACAATATAATGGCGCTTACTGTTAGGATAATATTGGGTTAAAACTCCCCCATATCCTATATCTGAAGCATCGATTTCAACTGTTTTTTCCCAATTAGGATTTGCCAAAGTTAAACACGGAAGGTTTTTAACTTTTTCTTTTATCCTTTTGACAGCTTCAGTATGATCATCTGACCAAGCCTTAGGATTATTTTTCAACCTGTCATATAAGACAACAGTATCTTTTGCTAAATCTTTAATAAAAGAAGCAACATGGTTAAGACTCCCAAGAAATCTTTGTAGCTGGGTTTTATTGGTAATAATATCAGGAAATTTTGAAGCAAATTCAATACTTCTACTAATAGGACTAATATTACCTCTTTCAATGTTATGACCAAGGAATCTGACATTTGTTTTAAACAACGTCATTTTTGGTTGTGATAAGACCAAACCATTTTGCATAATAATTTTCTTGAATAATGCAAGGTGTTTAAAATGAGTTTCCACATTCTTTGAGAATACTAAGATATCATCTATATAGACTATTATAAAATTGCTATAAGGAATGAATATATCATTCATAATTTTCTGAAATTCAGATGGGGCATTTTTTAGGCCAAAAGGCATAACATTCCATTCAAACTGTCCCATTGGCACATTAAAGGCTGTCTTAAACCTATCTGAATCTGCCAATAACCTGATTTTAAATCAAACTTAGAGAATATAATTGCATCATAAACTCTATCTAATAAATCCTTCTTACTGGGAATGGGATACCTGATCCATCTTAATACTTTATTAAGAGGTTTATAATTGATTACCAGGCGAGGGGCTCCTCTTTCTTGCTCAGCATGTTTATTAACATAGAATGTCGTAGAAGACCAAGGTGACATGGATTGTCTTATAAGACCTTTCTGAAGTAGTGAACTGATTTCTTTTTTGCATAACTCTAAATATTCAGAGTTCATCTAGCAAGGCCTAGCCTTGGTTGGAATATTATTCTCATCGAAGTCATCCTTATAAGGAAGACTAACTACATGCTTTTTCCTGTTCCAAAAAGCATTAGGGTGATCTCCACAAATATTCATAGAAAATTGGTTAGATAAAATAGCAATCTTTTCCTGTAATTTAGGATTTTGTAAAATATGATCAACTTCTATACTATTGATCTCTTGTTTTATAAAATTAACTTGATTATTTTTTGAAACTAAAAGTTTTGCAGTTAAATCATTTATCATTCTAGTAAATGACTTGGTTACAAACTCTAGTATAAAAGGTTTGTTATTCCAAGTTCCAATAATTTTATTATTATCCCAATGGGTTAGAGGAAAAATATCATTTATAAAAGGTACTCCCAAAATAATTTGGTTGGTGATATTTTTTACTAAAACAAAGCTTTGAGGGACACAACTTTTCTCTTTACAAATAAAAGCTTTAGGTAATTTGAATTCAATATTCATTTTGCTCCCATTAGCAGAGCGGAGACAATGAGTTGTTTTATGAAAATATCTTGAAGGTATAAGACCTTCTTGAATACAATTTAAATCAGCTGCGCTATCAATAAGAGCAATGAATTCTTTTTTATAATTATAATCTATTAAAAGAGTGATTTTAGTATAAAACTTTTGAGAAGTAAAAGCTTTAAGACTATATAAAAAATTTGTTTTATCATTTTTCAAATAAAGGTTTTTTATAAAATCAAGACTATTGTTTTCTCCTTCTAGAGAAGAAGATGATTCAGAGGCATTATTTAAATCTTGGAGTGACTGAATAGCATCCAATCTCACCTCTATAATGACATTCTTTTCTTTAAGACGAATAATGTCTTCTTTGAGATTATTAATCTCTTCTTTTAAATCACTAATCGTAGTAGGAGAACTTATCATTTTTCTCCTTTCTAATAAGAGATTTTTAACCTCTGCAGACTCAATCTGAGTAAGACGATGATCACAAATAATATGATTTTGTTTAAGAAATTTAATTTCTTCTTTCAAACGTTCAATTTCTCCTTTTGAATCATCAAAAGAGGTATCGCGAATAATCATGGTTTGTTTAGAAGAGAGTCTATTATGAACTTCAGACAAGGAGTAAGGAGCAGAATAATTAAACTCATATTTAACCTTTTTATCATTAGAAATATTAGATGATGAGCTAGTTTTACTAGCAGCCAATTGAATGATCTTTTCACGAAAAGTATTATCGGTAACTTCCTTTAGAATTTCTATCACATTGTCTGCAATGATAGTGAACATATTCATGTCTTCGAACTGAGATTGTAGCTTGTAGAATTCATCATGTTCGCAGTGACAACTATCACCATGACATTTGCAAGCATCATTCGAATCTTGTTGAACCTTACTAGATAACTCAAGTTGCTCATCTTCTGTTGCATAACTTGCTTCAGAATCATCATAATCTGATTCGGAACCAGAAGTATATAGAAAACTATAAATCTTCTCTTGAATATCATCATCAGGTTCTAGAGTCTTAAGCTTTTCTAGCTTACAATTTGGAGCTATATGCCCAAATTTTCATCATTTGTAACACTTAATCTTATCAAGATTTCACCTGGACCTATTCCTGGTAAATCTATGAGATTTACGATGAGCCCTACGCTCATCTCTTTCTTCTCTCGTCCTTCTTCTAGATCTTCTTTTCTTATGATGAGATCTATGATATTCTGATTTAGAAGTTTCTCGGTGGGTGCTTTTTGAAACATCCGGTAAACCGAATTGAGTACAAAAATTAAAAAAAGATCATAAGAAGCCTTGGACTAATAGTCTCACAGATCTTGTAAAGACTATTAAAGAAAGAGTTAAATCTTTACCTTGTTTAACCCTTGTTAATCCTGCTTGGCCGAAGATTGTAGAGACAGATGCATCTAATATTGGGTATGGAGGTATATTGAAGCAAATTAATCCGCATGATAAAAATGAATATCTTATTCGATTTCATTCAGGAAAATGGAGTGATGCTCAGAAAAACTATGTGACGGTAGCTCATGAAATGTTAACTATCGTTAAGTGCGTTTTAAAATTTCAAGATGATTTATATAATCAAAAATTCTTGATAAAAACTGATGCTCAGTCAGTCAAGTATATGTTTGATAAAGATTTTAAACATGACGCGTCTAAGTTAATTTTTGCTAGGTGGCAAGCACAATTAGCTCCTTTTGATTTCGAAATTCATTATAAAAAAGGAAGTGATAATTCCCTCCCAGACTTCTTATCAAGAGAATATCTTTCTTCTGATGGGTTTTCTTGACTTCTTTCCTGATAAAGATTTGGTTACGATTTTGAAGGCAGTTCCTCTTAATAGAGATTTAAAGGAACTTATATTATGGAAAATTATAGACGGAATGGTGATAGATATCGTCAATAATTACATGATTGAACAAGAGTTTTATGAAAGATTTTATTGTAATGAAGTTTATGTTATCTCCTGTATTCAGGTTAGTAAAAATACAGAAATAGAAAAAAGATGAAATTGGCAAAATGATTTTTAATCTGAGTCCACAGAAAGCACTGTGTTTCCTTAAGAAATTTAATCCCCTCACTGTACCCAAGGTTGCAGATTAATTCCTCTCAAGATAAAACGGATTAACCTGTTAAAGAAGTAGCGGTACCTCAAACTTCAATAACTTCAGCGAACTCAAGAACAACAACAAGAGCACACACAGACTCAGTCGATCGACAATTTTATTTATGTAAGAAAATGTATGCAAAGAGGAAAAATTTTCAGTGTCTGAAAAAATGAAAAAGACCTCTTATTTATAGCCATTTGCAGCAAGGAACGCGTCTGTTCAGAAAATCTGTTCAGACCCATTTTTTTCCAGAACATTGTGTCCTTTGGGAAAAGCAACGACTTTTCGGAAGAATTACCGTTTGGGAAAAGTAACGACTTTTTGAAAGGAATACCGTTACACGTGAATTTCAAATAAATTCAGTTGCGCCAAATTAATTCTGTTATTTAATTAACATTCTGAATTAATTTATAAGGGAAAGGAAATGATTTAACAAGATTGATTAAATAAATTCTGTCCAAAAATATTATCAATCAATCACATCATTTGCCAAATCCAAATCAAAATCCAAATTCGAAGCCGAAGCCGAAGCCGAGGCCGAGCGAGCGACGACGACGGCGCGAGGGGGCACCTTCTTCTTAAATCTTTAAGAACTAAAGGAAGTGTTTCCTAATATAAGGACAACAATTTCTTTTCTTCTACCGATATGGTAAAAATGACCTTTCATTTGCACTTTTCCAATGATGACTTTTCATTTTCCCTCCAAAATTGGTTCCCCCACTTTCATTGGTTCTTCCACTTTCCATTTTCTCTTTTTATTTCCCATTCACACCTTGCTAAACCCAACAATCCCCCACATGAATGGGGAATGGCTATTGTTAAAACATATGCATGAAAAACTTGTGTGTCTCGTAAGTAAGGGTTAATCATATCTGGATAAGTATGTTTCCCTTTAAACTTTCGTAGTGAACATATATCGGATATACTCGGTCAATCGGTAGATTTGATATCTTTGAATCGTCGAGCTTTAGTGTATACCTAGACAACATAAGTCACACAATCAACCGTTGAACTGTTTTTGGTTCTTATTGTTTTGTTCGTTTCAGCCATGAACACATCTCGGTTAATAAGTGCTTAGAGAACTGGCCTTACCGGATTCTCCTTGAAACGGCTTACACTTCACACTTACATAGGTGGTTTCTAACTGTGTTATCCCGTAGATACACTATTTGATATACCATGTATCAAACTTAGAAACCATTAAAAAGTCCTTATGCCTTTATCCTAGTTACTGAACATTGTCTCATCATGAGAATGGACCATCAAATATGTTTTGACAATGTTGAACCGTCATCTATGACTTTGTTTGATCTCCTTGAACCTAGATCTTGGGATCTCCAGTCTTCTAGGTAGAGTTACCACCACGATGACTTGTTCTCGGCCATAGTCCCATTCCCGTCGATGATCTCTCAACTCCCTCTCTAGTTAGGCCTTTTGTAAGTGGATCCGACACATTATCCTTTGACTTTACATAGTCAATTGTGATAATTCCACTAGAGAGTAGTTGTCTAACAGAGTTATGTCTTCGTCTTATGTGACGAGACTTCCCATTATACATAACACTTCTAGCCCTTCCTATTGCAGCTTGACTATCGCAGTGTATGCATATAGGGGCCATTGGTTTGGGCCAAAACGGAATATCTTCTAAGAAATTCGGGAGCCATTCAGCTTCTTCACCTGCCTTGTCTAAGGCGATGAATTCTGACTCCATTGTAGATCGAGCTATACATGTTTGTTTGGATGATTTCCAAGAAATTGCTGCTCCACCAATAGTGAAAACATATCCACTTGTGGATTTCGTTTCAGTTGACCGAGTAATCCAATTTGCATCAGTATATCCTTCAAGAACTGCTGGATATTTGTTGTAATGCAAAGCATAGTTTTGAGTATCTTCTGAATTAATTTATAAGAGAAAGAAAATGATTTAACAAGATTGATTAAATAAATTTGTCCAAAAATATTATCAATCAATCATTTGCCAAATCCAAATCCAAATCCGAAGCCGAAGCCGAGGTCGAGGTCGAGGGCAAGCGACGACGACGGTGCGAGGGGGCAACTTCTTCTTAACCCTTTAAGAACTAAAGGAAGTGTTTCCTAATATAAGGACAACAATTTCCTTTCTTCTACCGATATGGTATAAATGACCTTTCATTTGCACTTTTGCAATGCTGACTTTTCATTTTCCCTCCAAAATTGGCTCCCCCACTTTCATTGGTTCTTCCACTTTCCATTTTCACTTTTTATTTCCCATTCACACCTTGCTAAACCCAACAGTTTATAACTCTAAAAAATGATTAAAAATATAACCTCTTGAATGATTAAAACTAAATGTTATGTTTGCAGGATGGATCCTCCTTGGATAACCAAGGGTAGAGGAAAAGGCAGTTATACTAGCGGAAGGGGAAGATCATCCCCAAGTTCATCAAGATCATCATACGGATCTTCATCATCTAGTACTCCAATTATACAAAAAGGAGGAATGAGTTTATATAACTTAAAACTCTAAAGCACAAGAAAAAGCTTCATCATCAATACATCTTGAAGATATTCCAGAAAGTGATCCATTATATACTAAACTACAAGAGTTTCTAACTCAAAAGCAAGATGATTCTTTTGCTTCAATCGCCAAAGAAGAAGTTGATGATATCAAAACATATGAAAAGGTAGAAAAAAAGAGAAATGATATTTCTCTTAGAAAACTCTGACATACAGAGAAGAGAAGAACCTTGGAAGATATTCCAGAGGTATTTAGTTAATGGGCTTTATTTCCCGGGTGAGTCATACAAAACTCGAAAATATTATGAGACTCTGCTGATAAGCACAGGTGTTGAATTTCAACATTTTTCAGGATATAATACAAGTGAGAATGTTTATAACTTCTCTAAAATGATTATAAAACACATCATTCATATTGAAGATTCGGGTATTTTCTCAATGACTGAAAGACAATTCAGTCTAAACAAAGTCATGGTAAGCTTTGCCTATTGGGATTATATTCAGACATTTAATAAAGTTCTATGTTATAACAATGAGAGGCATAAACATACTTGGTTTATAAAAGTATGTGCCAAGATATTTGCGAATCCTATACCAAATTGGTTTTAAAACTGGTGGTCATACCACGGGCCAACAATAAAAATATTACCCGAACCATTTCTCAAGTTATATAAAGAATGGGTCAAGGTTTCCTCAGATCTCAACAAGTTATATCATCAAGAACATATTTGTTATTTTCAACAAATTGAACAGATATACTTTTTTATAGAATTCTCTGTTCCATGGATTCATAAATGGGTTCCGGAAGTAGATTTCACTGAGGAACAAATCCCTTGCCTATACAAAACTTATTATAATAATTTTTGGGACAAGTTGATGAAGAAAGATCCTCAAACAAAGTCCATATACGGACAAGAACTGTTGGATCTAATTACGAAAACCATACACGATTATAATTCAATTCCTAATAAAGGAATTATGACTGATGACTCAACCTCCGTAAAATGTATGGCTAAAAAAATTTCTAATCATGATGAAGGAGAACAGAATGAAATGATTATGAGATATCTAGAAGAAGTAACAAAGAAGATTCTTCTAAATATAAGTCATTACGCAAAATCAGATTCATCAATGCGTAGTGAAACAAGTGAAGATATGCACGAAGCCCAACAATATGAAGAAGAAAGTCTAGTGGATGCACTGAAGAAAGCCGAAGATTTTTTGGCAAAATTAAAGTCGGTAGCGGGACCGCGCTACTGTAGCAACACTGTTCACCAACAGTAAATACACTGTTACCAGGACCCAGATAGGGGCCCAGTATCATGTACAAAGATGCTTTTCTTTTTCTATAAATAGGTCTGTTTTTCTTTAATTGAGGGCAGGTTTTAGAAACCATCTCTCCTTCTTTCTACTTTCTCTCTCCCCACTTGTAAAATATTTTCAAGTATTGTAAGCTTACCGGACTTTGGCCGGAGGAATAGTAAATGTGTTGTTTGCTACAAGGTACTTCCTTTTATTTTCAAGTTTTTATTTTTGAGTTAAGCCGTGACTATGTCCGGCTAAGAAATTATATCTATGCCGGATAACTAACTTTTCTTTTATATAGACCATGAACGTATCTAAGCTTTATTTAAATATAGAAGAATTTTAGTATGACTTTTTGACTTAGTTCTGAGATTGAGGTACAGTCAAATCTAGTACTACTTTAATTGGTTTTGTCTTTATGACTCCGTCTGATGAGCCGTGGTTTTATTATTATTATTATGTTGAATAGCCAGTCTTCTATCAGAAGTAAAAGAATGTCTACTATAAGGAACACTTTTTTCATCAAACTGCATACAAATTTTTCCATCGGAATTTTGACTAATATGAGAATATTCAGAATTAGTGACAGCATTGGTCATTTGCTCAGGGGGTATAACAGAATCTAAAATCCAAGTGGGAAGAAATCAACGATACAGGATCACTGATCTGGCGGTAGTCCGCCAGGTCATAGATCAAGCAAGTCAATATCCTTAGAGGTAGTCCAACAAAGCTTTATTTAAATATAGCCTTGGAACATTCATGGCATATATAATTGATGTGAAGAATTTTGACATAGCTATATTCTCTCTTTTATGGATCAAGAAGATATTAAAAGCACTCGACTAGAAGAGGTAGATATACCTCAAAACCTTGATTTGTTAAACAAATGGACTATTCCGAAAGTTAATATAAAAACCATTTATGATTATGGTTGGTTTGATAAGATTTCTAATAAACAGTTGATTAAAACAACTGAACAATCCTTAGCGCTAAACTCATCCGAACAAACTATTCGTTTATTAAATAAGCATGATATTGAATTATATAAATCTCAGTATAAATTTTTGCATATTGGCATGGTTCAAATTGCTTTTAAACCTTTAACTCTTAAAGGGTTACCAAAGACTTTCTTAGCTGCTCTACGAGATGCGAGGAATTTAAATTTTCATCAATCCTTGATGGGTTCGATAGAATCTACGGTGGCTTATGGTCCAGTTTATTTTAATGCTCAGCCCAATTTACAGTTATCTTTGACTGATTCTAATAAATTAGATGTTTTAACCTTGAATGTTAAAACACATGGTTATAACTATGCACCTGGATCTGAATTAATTTACTTGTCGTATAGAATCTATTATAAATAACTTGCTACTTTGAATCCTAGATATAAGTTATATGATACATCTGATCAAACTATTTTAGTAGAAACTAATTTTGCCAGATCTAAGGTCACTACTAGAAGACCTATAAAATGGGAAGAAATTAATTTTCCTACCACTTGGATTTTAGATTATGTTATACCCCCTGAGCAAATGACCGATGGTGTCACTAATTCTGAATATTCTCATATTAGTCAAAATTCCGATGGAAAAATTTGTATGCAGTTTGATGAAAAAAGTGTTCCTTATAGTAGACATTCTTTTACTTCTGATAGAAGACTGGCTATTCAACATATTTCTCCGATAGAACCTTGTTATGGTCTAGCAAGAAATCACGCTGCTTCATTACATACTTTATCAACAGTTATATCTGCAGAAAAACAAAAAATTAAAATTGATCCTCGGTTAAACATTGTCCAAACGAATGATAAAGCATCTGATATTTCTGATAAGGATATTCCTTCTGTATCCGAGATGGATTTTAATCTTAATGATACTTAATGATGAGTGAACATCAAATTGATTTTAGTCCAGGTTCACTGGCAAGAAAATATATTCAAAACGAATTTTTAAATGAAAAATGGAACCGATTTAAAACTTGGTTTTTTGACACTTATAGTAAAGAAGATTTAAATAATATTTCTCAAGAGTTTTATGAAACTTGTGCATTACATAATCATATTATGTTTTTTGTGCCTTGGTTTATAACCACTTATTTGCCTCTGTTCATCAACGTTCTTGAACGATCTTACAAAGATGAATCGGGTAATATTATTCAATCCATTTATCCTCCTCAAGCTCCGTTTATTTTACCCAATAATACTGGTATTTCTTTTACTGCTTTTCATAAATTTATTGATAATGATGTCGCCGCAGTAAGTATAAATGAAATTAATCGTCTTATTTCTCAAAATAATTATTTGGGCCTATATGTCAAAGTTATTGGTGAACATATCTGTTCTCTAGACAAAAAATTAGATAACCTGTCTAATCTGATTGTTCAAATTGATAGTAAGCTAAAATCTGTGAAACAAGTTTCGGAACAGGCTTCTTCGTCAAAACAACCTGATGTCCATATTCAAAGGCCTCCTGAGATTCAGGATTTTATTCTTAGACCTTTGCACGACCTTGAAAATCTTCTTGATAAAAAGTTTTCTCAATTTGGTGCAAGTGCGAAACCGATAAGTCTCGCTGAAGATTTTGCAGATGAGATGGAAGCCACTTTTGATTTCAAAACTCAAATGGAAATGGAAGTTAATAAACTTCATGGGTATCCAAAGAAGAATAGTGGTAATACTGCTTATGCTAGAAAACCTAGCATGCAAACATATTACTATCCCAGACCTACTCCTCAAGATGTTTTAATAGAGGAAAGAGATTGGAATCAAACTAACACTTCTTATAGTGGAAGTGAGATTTATGAATGGAATCTCGATGGGTTAACTGATAGGCAGTTGACGATTATGGTTCATAGAATGCTTATGTATGCTACTATCTGTAAAAATGTTAGTAACACTGACAAGACCATTTGCAAGATGATTATTGCAGGATTTACTGGTCAACTAAGAGGATGGTGGGATAATTATATGCCCTCTGATGCGAGAGCAGTAGTTATTAATGCTAAGGCAGTAAATGAAGGAGTTGATAATTTAGGTTTTGCCCTTGTTCAAAATAGAGAAGACCCTGTGTATACACTTATTTTGACTATTCTTGAACATTTTAGTGGTAGATTTATCAATCAATATGAAACCATTAGATCCCTTCTAAATGGTCTTAGATGTAGGCATTTAGGGGAGTTTAGATGGTATAAAGACACTTATTTAAGTCGGGTCATGGAACTTCCCGAAAACGATATAGAATTCTGAAAAGCCAAATTTATTGATGGCTTACCTTCTTTATTTGCAGAAAGAGTAAAAAAGACTCTTAGAAATCCTCAAGGAATTATTCCCTATAGTGATTTTACTTATGGAAAGCTTATTGGGGCTTGTACGCAAGAAGGCATAAATTTGTGCAATGAGTTAAAACTCTCAAGACAGCTTAAGATGGATAAGCTTAGAGAAAAGTCTCAATTAGGAGATTTTTGTACTCAATTCAGTTTACCGGATGCTTCAAAAAGCACCAACCGAGAAACTTCTAAATCAGAATCTAATAGATCTCATAATAAGAAAAGAAGATCTAGAAGAAGGACTAGAGAAGAAAGAGATGAGCGTAGGACTCATCGTAAATTTCATAGATTTACCAGGAATAGGTCAAGGCGAAATCTTGATAAGATTAAGTGTTATAAATGTGGAAAATTTGGGCATATAGCTCCAAATTGTAAGCTGGAAAAGCTTAAGACTCTAGAACTTGATGATGATATTCAAGAGAAGATTTATAGTTTTCTATATACTTCTGGTTCCGAATCAGATTATGATGATTCTGAAGCAAGTTATGCAACGGAGGATGAGCAACGTGAGCCTTCTAAGGTTCATCAAGATTCGAATGATGCTTGCAAATGTCATGGTGATACTTGTCACTGCGAACATGATGAATTTTACAAGCTACAATCTCAGTTTGACGACATGAATATGTTCACTATCACTGCAGATAATGTGATAGAACTTCTAAAAGAAGTTACCGATAATACTCTTCGCGAAAAGATCATTCAATTGGCTGCTAGTAAAACTAGCTCTTCAACTAGTATTCTTAGTGATAAAAAGGTTTAAAATGATTTTAATTATTCTGCTCCTTACTCCTTGTCTGAAGTTCATAATAGACTCTCTTCTAAACAAACCATGGTTACTCGTGATACCTCTTTTGATGATTTAAAAGGAGAAATTGAACATTTGAAGGAAGAAATTAAATTTCTTAAACAAAATCATATTATTTATGATCACCGTCTTACTCAAATTGAGTCTGCTAATAGCAAAGGAAAAAATAAGGTTGATGATGAATCTACTGCTGAAGAAAATATTCTTGCCAACACTTTGAATATTGATCCGAAACAAAATATGTTTTTAGGAATGATGCAAATTGTTACAGCTCATAAATGGTATGTTAAATGTACTATATTAATTGATAATACTTTTTCTATAACTAACATTGCTATGATTGATAGCGACGCTGATGTGAGTTGCATTCAAGAAGGTCTTGTACCTACTAAATATTTTGAAAAAACAACTCATATGGTTAAATATGCATCTGGTCATGCTTTAGATATAAAGTATAAATTATCTAATACTCGTATTTGCCAGAATAAAGTTTGTATTCCTCACTTCTTTTTCTTAGTAAAAAATCAGTTATACCCTCCTATTATTCTAGGAACTCCTTTTATAAATGCAATTTATCCTTTTACTAATATAAATGCTAAAGATTTTCTGCTACTTATAAAAATCAAGATATTAGTTATACTTTTATCACGTAGCCTATTTCTAGAGATATTAATGCTCTAATTGAAATGAAACAAAAGCATGTTGATTATTTACAACTTGAGATATTTAGTATGAATATATTCGACACTTTAAAATCTACTAAAATACAGGAAAAAATTAAACTCATTTCTGAAAAAATGGCCATTGATATTTGTGCTGATCATCCTAGTGCCTTTTGGAATCGGAAAAACCATATGGTAACTCTTCCATATGAAGATGATTTCTCTGAGGAAAATATCCCTACCAAATCTCGTCCTTGTCAGATGAATACCGAATTGGTTGAATTCTGCAGAAAAGAAATTGATAATTTATTACAAAAGGGTTTGATAAAGCCTTCCAAATCACCTTGGTCGTGTACTGCCTTTTATGTTAATAACGCAGCAGAAAAAGAACGAGGTGTTCCCAGGTTAGTTATAAATTATAAACCTTTAAATAAATTTTTAAAATGGATTAGATATCCTATTCCTAATAAAAGAGATTTATTAACCAGATTATATGATGTTAATATCTTTTCAAAATTTGATTTAAAATCTGGATATTGGCAAATCCAAATATTTAGAGACCATTCATATAGAATGGCATTTAATGTTCCGTTTGGACAGTACGAATGGAATGTAATGCCTTTTGGGTTAAAAAATGCTCTCTCAAAATTTCAAAAGATAATGAATGATATTTTCAATCCCTATTTGGATTTCATCATAGTTTATATTGATGATATTTTGGTATACTCAAAGACTCTTGAAATGCATATTAAGCATTTAGACATTTTTAAGAAAATAGTTATTCAAAATGGTTTGGTCATATCTAAACCTAAAATGAGTCTTTTTCAAACAAAAGTTAGATTTTTGGGTCATTTGATTTGTCAAGGAAAAATGACTCCTATTCAGCGATCTATTGAATTCACATCGAAATTCCCTGATATTATTACAGATAAAACGCAATTGCAGCGGTTTCTGGGAAGTTTAAACTACATTTCTCCATTCTACAAGAATTTATCTCGAGATTTAGCTCCGTTATATGACAGGCTAAAAAAAGATCATAAAAAGCCTTGGACTAATAGTCTCACGGATCTTGTCAAGACTATTAAAGAAAGAGTTAAATCTTTACCTTGTTTAACCCTTGCTAATCCTGCTTGGCCCAAGATTGTAGAGACGGACGCGTCTAATATTGGGTATGGAGGTATTTTGAAACAAATTAATCCGCATGATAAAAATGAATATCTTATTCGATTTCATTCAGGAAAATGGAGTGATGCTCAGAAAAAATATGCAACGGTAGCTCATGAAATGTTAACTATCGTTAAGTGCGTTTTAAAATTTCAAGATATGATTTATATAATCAAAAAATTTTAATAAAAACAGATGCTCAGTCAGTCAAATATATATTTGATAAAGATTTTAAACATGATGTGTCTAAACTAATTTTTTCTAGGTGGCAGGCACAATTAGCCCCTTTCGATTTCGAAATTCAGTATAAAAAGGGAAGTGATAATTCCCTCCCAGACTTCTTATCATGAGAATATCTATCTTCTGATGGGTTTTCTTGACTTCTTTCCTGATAAAGATTTGGTTGCGATTTTGAAGATAGTTCCTCCTAATAGAGATTTAAAGGAACTTATATTATGGAACATTATAGACGGAATGGTGATCGATATCGTCAATAATTACATGATTGAACAAGAGCTTTATGAAAGATTTTATTGTGATGAAGTTTATAACCTCTTGAATGATTAAAATATATAACCTCTTGAATGATCAAAACTAAATGCTATGTTTGCAGGATGGATCCTCCTTGGATAACCAAGGCTAGAGGAAAAGGCAGTTATACTCGCGGACGGGGAAGACCATCCCCAAGTTCATCAAGATCATCATACAAATCTTCATCATCTAGTACTCCAATTATACAAAAAGGAGAAATGAGTTTATATAACTTAAACTCTAGAGCACAAGAAAAAGCTTCATCATCAATACATCTGGAGATATTCCAGAAAGTGATTCATTATATGCTAAACTACAAAAGTTTCTAACTCAAAAGCAAGGTGATTCTTTTGCTTCAATCGTCAAAGAAGAAGTTGATGATATCAAAACATATGAAAAGGTAGAAAAAGAGAAATGATATTTCTCTTAGAAAACTCTGACATCCAGAGAAGAGAAGAACCTTGGAAGATATTCCAGAGGTATTTAGTTAATGGGCTTTATTTCCCGGGTGAGTCATACAAAACTCGGATGTATTATGAGACTCTGCTGATAAGCACAGGTGTTGAATTTCAACATTTTTCAGGATATAATACAAGTGAGAATGTTTATAACTTCTCTAAATTGATTATAAAACACGTCATTCATATTGAAGATTGGGGTATTTCCTCAATGACTAAAAGACAATTCAGTCTAAACAAAGTCATGGTAAGCTTTACCTATTGGGATTATATTCAGGCATTCAATAAAGTTCTCTGTTATAACAATGAGAGGCATAAACATACTTGGTTTATAAAAGTACGTGCCAAGATATTTGCGAATCCTATACCAAATTGGTTTTTAAACTGGTGGTCATACCACGGGCCAACAATAAAAATATTGCTCGAACCATTTCTCAAGTTATACAAAGAATGGGTCAATGTTTCCCCAGATCTTAACAAGTTATATCATCAAGAACATATTTGTTATTTTCAACAAATTGAACAAATATATTTTTTTATAGAATTTTCTTTTCCATGGATTCATAAATGGGTTTCGGAAGTAGATTTCACTGAGGAACAAATCCCTTGCCTATACAGAACTTATTGTAATAATTTTTGGGACAAGTTGATGAAGAAAGATCCTCAAACAAAGTCCATCTACGGACAAGAACTGCTGGATGTAATTACGAAAACCATACAAGATTATAAATCAATTCCTAATAAAGGAATTATGACTGATGACTCAACCTCCGTAAAACATATGGCTAGAAAAATTTCTAATCATGATGAAAGAGAACAAAATGAAATGATTATGAGATATCTAGAAGAAGTCAAGAAGAAGATTCTTCTAAATATAAGTCATTACGCAAAATCAGATTCTTCAATGCGTAGTGAAACAAGTGAAGATATGCACGAAGCCCAACAATATGAAGAAGAAAGTCCAGTGGATGCACTGAAGAAAGCCGAAGATTTTTTGGTAAAATTAAAGGACAAAGTGTAAAGCTTAGACGCGTTGGTAGCGGGCCCGCGCTACTGTAGCAACATTGTTCACCAACAGTAGATACACTGTTACCAGGACCCAGATAGGGGCCCAGTATCCTGTACAAAGATGCTTTCTTTTTTCTATAAATAGGATTATTATTATTATTATTAATATTATCATTATTATTATTATTATTATTATTATTATTATTATTATTATTATTATTATTATGATCATTATTATTATTATTATTATTATTATTATGATTATGATCATTATTATTATTATTATCATTATGATTATGATCATTATTATTATCATTATTATTATTATTATGATTATGATCATTATTATTATTATTATTATCATTATCATTATGATCATCTTCAGTGCAAGCTCCTATAAGCATACCATAAGTATAAGCGCCATAAGGAATAGCACCTTGCAAATTTCGTAGATTTTTCTTAACTCTTTATGCAAATAATGGAGGTAAGTCATCTATAAACTTGGTTTTCCAATGCTCAAGACCATTTTCCGGCAGTTCCATCACTCGACTTAGATAGGTATCTTTATACCACCAGAATTCACCTTAATGTCTACATCGAAGACCATTTAACAAAGAACAAACAGTTTCGTATTGATTTGTAAATCTACAATTAAAATGTTCGAGAATAGTTAAGACTAGGGTATAAATTGCGTCTTCTCTATTTTTTACTAAGGCAAAACCTAAGTTATCAAAACAACGACTTTTGCCTCAAGGCTCATATAATTATCCCACCAGCTTCTAAGTTGACCAGTAAAACCTGTAATTATCATCTTGCAAATAGTTCTATCGGTGTTATTAACACTCTTACAAATAGTAGCATACATAAGCATTTAATGAACAAGTATAGTTAATTGCCTATCAGTTAAACCGTCGAGATTCCATTCATATATCTCACTTCCACTATAAGAAGTATTAGTTTGGTTCCAATGAATTAAAGCTCTCTAGGCAACTTAAGATTGATAAGCTTAGAGAAAGATCTTAGCTAGGAGATTGTTGTACCCAGTTTTGATTACCTGATACTACCGCAAAAGGTACCAAACATAGAGATTCTAATAAATCCGATCCAAATAGATCTCATCAGAAAAGAAGATCTAGATGAAGGCCTAGGGAAGAATGAGAAGATCTAAAAGCTCATCGTAAATCTAACAGATTTACGAAGAAAAGGTCTAGGCGAGATCTCGCAAAGATTAAGTGCTACAAGTGTGAAAAATTTGGGCATATAGCACCAAATTGTAGGCTTGAAAAGCTTAAAACTCTAGAATTAGAGGAATATATGTACGATAAGATCTATAGTTTCTTGTACACCTTTGGTTCTGAGTCCGATTATGATGATGACGATTATTCTGAATCAGGTTCTGAAACTGATAAACCTGAAACATCTGGTAATAATCAGTTATCAACTATAGATGCTTGTAAATGTAGAGGTGATATTTGCTCTTGTGAAAATGATGAATTTTATAACTTACAATCTCAATTTGAAGATATGAATATTAATACTATTACTTCTAATTATGTGATAGAGCTTTTAAAAGAAGTTACTGATAACACATTGCGTGAAAAGATTATTGAGCTTGCTGCTAATAATAAGGCTAGCTCATCGAATGTTATTGAAAAATCAAATAATGAGTTTGAATATTCTGCTCCTTATTCTTTATCTGAAGTCAATAATAGACTTTCTAAACAAAATGTTGTTATTCGTGATACTTCTTTTGATGACCTAAAAGGAGAAATTGAACAGTTGAAATAAGAGATCAAATCTCTTAAACAAAATCAGATTATTTGTGATCACCGCCTTACTCAAATTGAGTCTACTAATAACAAGGGTAAAATTATTATTGAAGAAAATACTCTTGCAAAATCTATTAATATTGATCCTAAGCAAAATATGTTTAAAGGAATGATGCAGATTGTTACAGCTCATAAATGGTATGTTAAATGTACTATATTAATTGATAATATTTTTTCTATAACTGATATTGTTATGATAGATAGTGGAGCTGATGTTAATTGTATTCAAGAAGGTCTTGTACCTACCAAATATTTTTTAAAAACTACTCATATGGTCAAATCTGCTTCTGGACATTCTTTAGATATAAAGTATAAATTGCCTAATACACGTATTGGCCAAAATAAAGTATGCATTCCGCATTTCTTCTTTTTGGTTAAAAATCACTTATACCCTTCGATTATACTTGGAACTCCATTTATAAATGTTATTTATCCTTTCACCAGCATCACAACTAAGGGTTTTTCTGCTACTTATAAAGATAGAGATATTAATTATACATTTATCACTGATCCTATTTCACGTGATATTAATGTTTTGATTAATATGAAACAAAAGCATGTTGATTCTTTACAACTTGAAATATTTAGTATAAATATATTCGACACTTTAAAATCTACTAAAGTGAGGGAAAAAATTAAAATAATTTCCGAACAAATGGCCATTGATATTTGTGCTGATCACCCTAGTGCTTTTTGGATTCGAAAAAACCATATTGTGACTCTTCCATATGAAGATAATTTCTCTGAGGATGATATTCCTACTAAATCACGCCCTTGCCAGATGAACGCCAAATTGGTTGAATTCTGCAAGAAAGAAATTGATAATTTATTACAAAAGAGTTTGATAAAACCTTATAAATCTCCTTGGTCTTGTACTGCATTTTATGTCAATAATGCAGCTGAAAAGGAACGCGGTATTCCCATGTTAGTTATAAATTATAAACCTTTGAACAAATATTTGTAATGGATTAGGTATCCTATCCCAAATAAAAAGGATTTATTGTCAAGATTATATGACGCCAATATCTTTTCTAAATTTGATTTAAAATCAGGTTATTGGCAGATCCAAATATTTAAAGAGCACTCTTATAGAACTGCTTTTAATGTCCCATTTGGACAATATGAATGGAATTTTATGCCATTTGATTTGAAAAATGCTACTTTTGAATTCCAAAAAATTATGAATGATATTTTTAACCCATATTTGGATTTTATCATTTTTTATATTGATGATATTTTGGTTTATTCAAAAACTCTTGAAATGCATATTAAACATTTAGACATCTTCAAGAAAATAGTTATACAAAATGGTTTGGTAATTTCTAAACCAAAAATGAGTTTATTTCAAACTGAAGCCAGATTTTTAGGACATCTTATTTGTCAGGGGAAGATTACCCCTATTCAACGATCGATTGATTTTGCGTCAAAGTTTCCTTATGTTATTACAGATAGGACGCAATTACAGAGATTCTTGGGAAGTTTAAATTATATTTCCCCCTTTTACAAAAATTTATCTCGTGATGTAGCCTCGTTATATGAAAGGCTAAAAAAGGATCATAAAACACCTTGGACTAATAGTCTCACCAATTTGGTAAAAAAATATTAAACTTCATGTTAAACCTTTACCTTGTTAAACTCTAGCTAACCCGACCTGGCAGAAGATTGAAGAGACAGATGCATCTAACAATGGCTATGGAGGAATATTAAAATAGATAATCATCATGATAAAACTGAATATCTAATTCGATTTCATTCTGGAAAATGGAGCGATGCTCAGAAGAAATATTCTACAGTGGCGCATGAAATGTTAACCATTGTTAAATGCATTTTAAAATTTTAAGATGATCTATATAATCAAAAGTTTTTAATAAAAACCGATGCTCAATCTGTAAAGTATATGCTTAATAAAGATTTTAAACATGATTCGTCAAAATTGATTTTTGCTAGATGGCAAGCACATCTAGCACCTTTTGATTTTGAAATCCATTATAAAAAGGGAAGTGATAACTCTCTTCCAGATTTCTTATCTAGAGAATATTTATCGTCATAATGAGCTTCCTTTCTCCCTTCTTTACAGAAAAAAACTTAATTACTATATTAAAGGTAATCCTTCTCAATAGAGATGTACATGAATTGATTATATGGAAAATCATAGATGGGATGGTAATAGACATCATCTCTGATATTCTTAGTTGCGAAGAGATCGTCAAATTTGACGACGAAATTTATTATTACCATAATTATTACTATGATGTATTCGAATAAAACGAAGTGTTTTGTTTGCAGAATGGACCCTCCTTGGATAACCAAGGCTAGAGGTAGGGGAAATTATACTCGCGGAAAGGGAAGATCATCCTCAAAATCATCTCGATCGTCATACGCCTCGTCCAGCTCTCCAATTATACAAAGGAGAGGAATGAGCTTGGTAAAACTAACAAGCCCTTCAAAAGAAGTTGTTTCTTCGATACATCTAGATGATATTCCAGAAAAATAATCCATTATACGCACAACTGCAAGCGTATATATCCCAAAAGCAAAGTGATACTTTTGCATCGGTAGCTAAAGAAGAGGGTGATGATATCAAATCTTACGAAAAGGTATCAAAGAAAGAAATGATATTTCTTTTAGAAAATTCTGATATTCAGAGAAAGGAAGAGCCCCGGAAGATATTCCAGAGATGTCTCGTTAACGGATTATATTTTTCGGGAGAGTCATACAAAACTCGATCTTAATACGAGACTATTTTAATGAGCACAGGTAGAGTTGAATTTCAGCACTTTTCAGGCTACAACACTAGTGAGAATGTGTATAACTTCTCCAAAATGATAATTAAACAAATTATATCGGTTGAAGATTAGGGTATCTCCACAATGAAAGAAAGACAGATAAGTCTACATAAAGTCTCGATGAATTTTACATATTGGGACTATATTCATGCTTTTGATAAGGTCCTCATCTACAATAATGAGAGACACAAGCATACATGGTTCATAAAGGTTTGTGCAAAAATATTTGCAGAACCGATCCCTAATTGGTGGTCATACCACGGCCCAACAACTAAGATTTTACCAAATCCATTTCTTAAGTTATACAACGAATGGGTAAAAATCTCACCAAATCTGAACGAATTATATCATACAGATCATATCTGTTATATTTAAAGGATCGAACAAATCTATTTCTTTATTTAATTTTTGATCCCATGGATTCACAAATGGACTCCGGAGGTGGGATTCACCGACGAACAAATTCCTTGTCTATACAAGACATTTTATAATAATTTTTGGGATAAATTAATGAAACAAGATCCCAAGACAAAATCGTTATACGGACAGGAATTATTGGATCTTATTAAACAAAGAATTCAAGAATATTGTCTTGTTCCTCAAAAGGGAATTATACAGGATAGCTCCGTCCGACATATTGCTCGAAAGATCGCTATTCAGGATGGAAATAAAGAAGATATGATTAATAATTATCTCGACGAAGTAAGAAAAAACATACTTTTCAATATTACCCAATACGAGAAGTCAGACACTTCAATGCGAAGTGAAACAAGTGATGACGTTGCAGATATTCAAGAGGCTCAATTATGTGAACCTACCACAGAGGATGTACTGTAAAAAGCATAAGATCTGCTCCGCAAACTAAAGGGAAAATATCATGTGTGAAGTTGATCTTCAACAAGTAAAAGTCCTATCAACAGTAGATACATTGTTAAACAACAACAAAAAAACTATTACTATGGGACCCAGTGATAAGGACCCACAATCACTGTAGATCCATTGTAGAGCATTGTAGCTAGATTGAGTTTTCGTCTATAAATAAGTTCTTTTGTAGTTGCAGAAAGGCAGGTTTTTTAGAAACCCTCTCTCTCTTTTGGTCTCTCTCTTGCTCTCTTGTATTATATTGTAAGTTGTGAGTTTACCGGAAACTTACCGGAGCTTGTTAATAAAGCATAGTTCTCATATAGGCCCTGGTGTTGGCCAAAAGGTACTTTCTTTTATTCTTCCTTTTCCTTACTTTCTCTACTTCTCCGATCTGAGTCGTGACTATATCCGGCTAAAGAATTATATCTATGTCGGATAACTAACTTCACTTTTATATCTACCATGAAATATCTAGACTTTATCTAATTATGAATAAATTTATATATAGTTTCTTGACTTGGTTCCGAGATGGTGGTACAGTCAGATTCAATACAACAAGTTAGTGGTTTTGTCTTAGTGACTCCGTCTAGCCAGCCGTGGTCTTAGCCCGATAAGGAGTAAAAGGGCACCTTATACCCGATTAGAACTGCTAGACACATGGGGTCACTAACAATACATATTTGAATCTCGACACACCCTTTGCTTGAGTAAAAGGATTAGATCTTTCCATACTGTCATTAAACTATATAAAAATTTGTATGTATTTCGATTCGGATTTCTTCCTTAAATTCGGATGTTAACAAGCTAGATTGAAGATAACCGCGTGGACTACCGCCCATCTTCTGAGATCCTGATTTCGTTAGTATGAGAGTGTAGGAACTTTCATGGTAAATATGAGATTGATGTGAAGTATTTCGGCATGTATATACTCTCTTAATAATGGATTTAGGAGATACCACTACTAAAAGTACTCGATTAGAAGAGGTAGATATACCTAAAAACCTTGATTTGTTAAATAAATGGACTATTTCGAAAGTCGATATAAAAACCATTTATGATTATGGTTGGTTTGATAAGATCTCTAATAAACAGTTGATAAAAACTACTGAGCAATCTTTGTTGTTGAATTTCAGTTATAAATGTTATTTATCCTTTCACCAGCATCACAACTAAGGATTTTTCTGCTACTTATAAAGATAGAGATATTAATTATACTTTTATCACTGATCCTATTTCTCGTGATATTAATGCTTTGATTAATATGAAACAAAAGCATGTTGATTCTTTACAACTTTGAAATATTTAGTATGAATATATTCGACACTTTAAAATCTACTAAAGTGCAGGAAAAAATTAAAATAATTTCCAAACAAATGGCCATTGATATTTGTGTTGATCATCCTAGTGCTTTCTGCAATCGAAAAAACCATATTGTGACTCTTCTATATGAAGATAAGTTCTCTGAGGATGATATTCCTACTAAATCACGCCATTGCCAGATGAACGCCGAATTGGTTGAATTCTGCAAGAAAGAAATTGATAATTTATTACAAAAGGGTTTGATAAAACCTTCTAAATCTCCTTGGTCTTGTACTACATTTTATGTCAATAATGCAGCTGAAAAAGAACGCAGTGTTCCCAGATTAGTTATAAATTATAAACCTGTGAACAAATATTTGAAATGTATTAGGTATCCTATCCCAAATAAAAAGGATTTATTGTCAAGATTATATGACGCCAATATAATCCATTACGGATGCAAAAGGAATATCCTTATTAGAAATATCACATGATTTATCATTTGTTTGAACAATATTTAATCGAGGATCAGTTTTAATTTTATTTTTATCAGCAGATATGACAGAAGATAATGTATGCAAAGAAGCAGCACGATTTCGAGTTGAACCATAACCAGGGTCAATCGGCGAGATGTGCCGGATGGCAAGTAATCTTCTATCAGAACAAAATGAATGTCTATTATGAGGAACACTTTTTTCATAAAACTGAATCCAAATCCTACCATCAACATTTTGAGTAATATAAGAATATTCAGAATTACTGACATCACCAGTCATATGTTCTGGAGGTACAACAGAGTCTAAAGTCCAAGTAGTAGGAAAATTAGTCTCTTCCCATTTTATAGGTCTTCTAGTAGTGACCTTGGATTTAGCAAAATTAATTTCAACTATTAGTGTTTGATCAGATGTATCATATAACTTACATGGGTTTAACGTAGCAAGCAGTTTAAAATAGATTCTATAAGATAAAAAAAATCAATTCAGATCCAGGCGCATAATTATAACCATGTGTTTTAACATTTAAAGTCAAAGCATCAAGAATACTAGAATCAGTCAAAGATATATGCAAGTTAGGTTGGGAAATCAGGTTATATATTGCCAATAACTGCCAATATAGAGATTCTTGGGAAGTTAAAATATCGAGCATCACGAAGAGCAGCTAAAAATATTTCTGGTAACCCTTTAAAAGTTAACGGCTTAAAAGCGATCTGTACCATGCCAATATGCAAGAATTTATATTGAGATTTATATAAATCAATATCGCGCTTATTTAATAAACTAATAGTTTGTTCAGATGAATTCAACCCCAAAGATTGCTTAGTAGTTTTTATCAACTGTTTATTAGAGATCTTATCAAACCAACCGTAATCATAAATGATTTTTATATCGACTTTCGAAATAGTCCAATTGTTTAACAAATCAAGGTTTTGAGGTATATCTACCTCTTCCAATCGAGTACTTTTAGTACTAGTATCTCCTAAATCCATGATTAAGAGAGTATATCTATGCCGAAATACTTCACATCAATCTCATATTTACCATGAATGTTCCTAGGCTCTGATACCAACGAAACCAGGATCTCAGAAGACTGGCAGTAGTCCGCGCGATCATCTTCAATCTAGCTTTTTAACCAAAGAAACTAGGATCTCAGAAGACGGGCGGTAGTCCGCGCGGTCATATTCAATCTAGCTTGTTATCATCCGAATTTAAGGAAGAAATCCAAATCGAAATACATACAAAATTTTATATAGTTTAATAACTGTATGGAAGGATCTAATCCTTTTAACCAAAAAAGGGTCTGTCGAGATTCAAATACGTATTGTTAGTGAGCCCATGTGTCTAGCAGTTCTAACCGGGTATAAACCGCCCTTTTACTCCTTATCGGGCTAAGACCACGGTTGGCTAGACGGAGTCACTAAGACAAAACCACTAACTTGTTGTATTGAATCTGACTGTACCACCATCTCGGAACCAAGTCAAGAAACTATATATAAATTTATTCATATTTAGATAAAGTTTAGATATTTAATGGTAGATATAAAAGTGAAGTTAGTTATCCGACATAGATATAATTGTTTAGTCGGATATAGTCACGGCTCAGATCGGAGAAGTAGAGAAAGTAAGGAAAAGGAACAATAAAAGAAAGTATCTTTTGGCCAACACCAGGGCCTATATGAGAACTATGCTTTATTAACAAGCTCCGGTAAGTTTCCAGTAAACTCACAACTTACAATATAATACAAGACAGCAAGAGAGAGAACAAAAGAGAGAGAGGGTTTCTAAAAAACCTGCCTTTCTCCAACTACAAAAGAACTTATTTATAGAAGAAAAATCAATCCAGCTACAGTGATCTACAGTGATTGTGGGTCCCTTATCACTGGGTCCCATAGTAATAGTTTTTTTGATGTTGTTCAACAATGTATCTACTGTTGATAGGACTTTTACTTGTTGAAGATCAACTTCACACGTGATATTTTCCCTTTAGTTTGCAGAGGAGATCTTATGCTTTTTCCAGTACATCCTCTGTGGTAGGTTCACATAATTGAGCCTCTTGAATATCTGCAACGTCATCACTTGTTTCACTTCGCATTGAAGTGTCTAACTTCTCGTATTGGGTAATATTGAAAAGTATGTTTTTTCTTACTTCGTCGAGATAATTATTAATCGTCTCTTCTTTATTTCCATCCTGAATAGAGATCTTTCGAGCAATATGTCGGACGGAGCTATCCTATATAATTCCCTTTTGAGGAACAAGACAATATTCTTTAATTCTTTGTTTAATAATATCCAATAATTCCTGTCTGTATAACGATTTTGTCTTGGGATCTCATTTCATTAATTTATTCCAAAAATTATTATAAAATGTCCTGTATAGACAAGGAATTTGTTCGTCGGTGAATCCCACCTCCGGAGTCCATTTGTGAATCCATGGGATCGAAAATTCAATAAAGAAATGGATTTGTTCGATCCTTTAAATATAACAGATATGATCTGTATGATATAATTCGTTCAGATTTGGTGAGATTTTTACCCATTCGTTGTATAACTTAAGAAACGGATCTGGTAAAATCTTAGTTGTTGGGCCGTGGTATGACCACCAATTCGGGATCGGTTCTGCAAATATTTTTGCACAAACCTTTATGAACCATGTATGCTTGTGTCTCTCATTATTGTAGATGAGGACCTTATCAAAAGCATGAATATAGTCCCAATATGTAAAGTCCATCGAGACTTTATGTAGACATATTTGTCTTTCTTTCATTGTGAAGATACCCCAATCTTCAACCGATATAATTTGTTTAATTATCATTTTGAAGAAGTTATAAACATTCTCACTAGTGTTGTAGCCTGAAAAGTGCTAAAATTCAACACTGCCTGTGCTCATTAAAATAGTCTCGTAATAAGATCGGGTTTTGTATGACTCTCTCGAAAAATATAATCCGTTAATCAGATATCTCTGGAATATCTTCCAAGGCTCTTCGTTTCTCTGAATATCAGAATTTTCTAAAAGAAAAATCATTTCTTTCTTTGATACCTTTTCGTAAGATTTGATATCCTCACCCTCTTCTTTAGCTACCGATGCAAAAGTATCACTTTGCTTTTGGGATAAATACATTTGCAATTGTGCGTATAATGGATTATTTTCTGGAATATCGTCCAAATGTATCGAAGAAACAGCTTATTTTGAAGGGCTTGTTAGTTTTACCAAGCTCATTCCTCCCTTTTGTATAATTGGAGAGCTGGACGAGGATCTGTATGATGATCCGGATGATTTTGAGGATGATCTTCCCCTTCCGCGAGTATAACTTCCCCTTCCTCTAGCCTTGGTTACCCAAGGAGGGTCCATTCTGCAAACAAAACACTTCGTTTTATTCGAATACATCATAGTAATAATTATGGTAATATTAAATTTCGTCATCAAATTCGACGATCTCTTCGCAAGTAAGAATATCAGAGATGATGTCTATTACCATCCCATCTATGATTTTCCATATAATCAATTCATGTACATCTCTATTGAGAGGGATTACCTTTAATATAGTAATGAATTTTTTTTTGTAAAGAAGGGAGAAAGGAAGCTCATTATGACGATAAATATTCTCTAGATAAGAATTCTGGAAGAGAGTTGTCACTTCCCTTTTTATAATTGATTTCAAAATCAAAAGGTGCTAGTTGTGCTTGCCATCTAGCAAAAATCAATTTTGACGCATCATGTTTAAAATATTTATTAAACATATAGTTTACAGATTGAGCATCAGTTTTTATTAAAAAGTTTTGATTATATAGATCATCTTGAAATTTTTTAAAATGCATTTAGTAATGGTTAACATTTCATGCGCCACCGTAGCATATTTCTTCTGAGCATCACTCTATTTTCCAGAATGAAATCGAATTAGATATTCAGTTTTATCATGAGGATTGATCTGTTTTAGTATTCTTCCATAGCCAATGTTAGACGCATCTGTCTCTACAATCTTCTACCAGGCTGGGTTAGCTAGAGTTAAACAAGGTAAAGATTTAACACGATGTTTAATATTTTTTACCAAATTGGTGAGACTATCAGTCCAAGGTGTTTTATGATCCTTTTTTAACCTTTCGTATAACGGGGCTACATCACGAGATAAATTTTTGTAAAAGGGGGAAATATAATTTAAACTTCCCAAGAATCTCTGTAATTGCGTCCTATTTGTAATAACATTAGGAAACTTTGACGCAAAATCAATCAATCGTTGAATAGGGGTAACCTTCCCCTGACAAATAAGATGTCCTAAAAATCTGACTTCAGTTTGAAATAAACTCATTTTTGGTTTAGAAATTACCAAACCATTTGTATAACTATTTTCTTGAAGATGTCTAACTGTTTAATATGCATTTCAAGAGTTTTTGAATAAACCAAAATATCATCAATATAAACAATGATAAAATCCAAATATGGGTTAAAAATATCATTCATAAGTTTTTGGAATTCAGAAGGAGCGTTTTTCAAACCAAATGGCATAACATTCCATTCATATTGTCCAAATGGAACATTAAAAGCGGTTCTATAAGAGTGCTCTTTAAATATTTGGATCTGCCAATAACCTGATGTTAAATCAAATTTAGAAAATATATTGGCGTCATATAATCTTGACTATAAATCCTTTCTATTTGGGATAGGATACCTAATCCATTTCAAATATTTGTTCAAATGTTTTTAATTTATAACTAACCTGGGAACACCGCATTCTTTTTCAGCTGCATTATTGACATAAAATGTAGTACAAGACCAAGGAGATTTAGAAGGTTTTATCAAACCCTTTAGTAATAAATTATCAATTTCTTTCTTGCAGAATTCAACCAATTCGGCGTTCATCTGGCAAGGGCGTGATTTAGTAGGAATATCATCCTCAGAGAAATTATCTTCATTTCGAAGAGTCACAATATGCTTTTTTCGATTCCAGAAAGAACTAGGATGATCAGCACAAATATCAATGGCTATTTGTTCGGAAATTATTTTAATTTTTTCCTGCACTCTAGTAGATTTTAAAGTGCCGAATATATTCATACTAAATATTTCAAGTTGTATTGAATCAACAAGCTTTTGTTTCATATTAATCAAAGCATTAATATCACGAGAAATAGGATCAGTAATAAAAGTATAATTAACATCTCTATCTTTATAAGTAGCAGAAAAACACTTAGTTGTGATGCTGGTGAAAGGATAAATAGCATTTATAAATGGAGTTCCAAGTATAATCGGAGGGTATAACTGATTTTTAACCAAAAAGAATAATTGTGGAATGCAGACTTTATTTTGGCAAATACGCGTATTAGGCAATTTATACTTTATATCTAAAGCATGTCCAGAAGCAGATTTGACCATAAGAGTAATTTTTTCAAAATATTTTGTAGGTACAAGACCTTCTTGAATACAACTAACATCAGCTCCACTATCTATCATAGCTATATCAGTTATAGAAAAAGTATTATCAATTAATATAGTACATTTAACATACAATTTATGAGTTGTAACAATCTGCATCATTCCTAAAAACATATTTTGTTTAGGATCAGTATTAATAGATTTTGCAAGAGTATTTTCTTCAACAATATTTTTACCCTTGTTATTAGCAGACTCAATCTGAGTAAGGCGGTGATCACAAATAATCTGATTTTGTTTAAGAGATTTGATCTCTTGTTTCAACTGTTCAATTTCTCCTTTTAGGTCATCAAAAATGTATCATGAATAACAACATGTTATTTAGAAAGTCTATTATTGACTTCAGATAAAGAATAAGGAGCAGAATATTCAAACTCATTTTTTGATTTTTCAACAACATTCGATGAGCTAGCCATATTATTAGCAACAAGTTGAATAATCTTTTCACACAACGTGTTATCAGTAACTTCTTTTAAAAGCTCTATCACATTATAAGAAATAATAGTATTAATATTCATATCTTCAAATTGAGATTGTAATTTATAAAATTCATCATTTTCACAAGAGCAAATATCACCTCTACGTTTACAAGTATCTATAGTTGTTGACTTAGTATTACCAGATGTTTCAGGTTTATCAGTTTCAGAACCTGATTTAAAATAATCGTCATCATCATAATCGGACTCAGAACCAGAGGTGTACAAGAAACTATAGATCTTATCGTGCATATCTTCCTCTAACTCTAGAGTTTTAAGCTTTTCAAGCCTATAATTTGGTGCTAAATGCCCAAATTTTCCACACTTGTAGCACTTAATCTTTGCAAGATCTCTCCTAGACCTATTCTTCATAAATATATTATATTTACGATGAGCTTTTTGATCTTCTCGTTTTTCCCTAGGCCTTCGTCTAGATCTTCTGTTACGATGAGATCTATCTGGATCGAATTTATTAAAATCTCTATGTTTAGTACCTTTTGCGGTAGTATAAGGTAATCCAAACTGGGTACAAAGTCTCCTAGCTGAGATCTTTCTCTAAGCTTATCAATCTTAAGCTGCGTAGAGAGCTTTAATTCATTGCACAAATTAATACCTTCTTGAGTGCAGACTCTTATAAGCTTACAAAAAGTATAAGCGCCATAAGGAATAGCCCCTTGCGAATTTTGTAGAGTTTTCTTAACTCTTTCTGCAAATAATGGAGGTAAGTCATCTATAACTTGGTTTTCCAATGCTCAAGACCGTTTTCTGGAAGTTCCATCACCCGACTTAGATAGGTATCTTTATACCATCAGAATTCGCCTAAATGTCTACATCGAAGACCATTTAACAAAGAACGAACATTTTGGTATTGATTGGTAAATCTACAATTAAAATGTTCGAGAATAGTCAAGACTAGGGTATAAACAATGTCTTCTCTATTTTTTACTAAGGCAAAACCTAAGTTATCAATAATCTCATTAGCAATGTTAGCATTAAGTACAACAGTTTTTGCCTCAAGGCTCATATAATTATCCCACTAGCCTCTAAGTTGACCAGTAAAACCTGCAATTATCATCTTGCAAATAGTTCTATCAGTGTTATTAACACTTTTACAAATAGTAGCATACATAAGCATTCTATGAACAAGTATAGTTAATTGCCTATCAGTTAAACCGTCGAGATTCCATTCATATATCTCACTTCCACTATAAGAAGTATTAGTTTGGTTCCAATCACGTTCCTCTATCATAACATCTTGAGGAGTCGGTCTGGGATAATAATAAGTTTGCATATTAGGTTGATGAGCATATTTAGTATTACCACTATTCTTCTTGGGATAACCACAAAGCTTAATAATTTCCAAATCAACTTGATTTTTAAAATCAAAAGTGGTTTCAATCTCATCTGCAAAATCTTCAGATAAATTAATATGGTGAGCACCAAATTCCGAAAACTTTTTATCAAGAAGTTTTTCAAGATCATATAGGGGTTTAAAAACAAATTCTTGAATTTCAGGAGGTCTCTGAATATGAACATTTGACTGTTTTGACGTAGAAGCCTGTTCAGAAGATTTTAAATCACTTTTAATCTGAACAATTAAAGTCGTTAAATCATCTAACTTTTTATCAAGAGAACTAATATGTTCACCTATAACTTTCACATAAAGTCCTAAATAGTTGTTTTGAGAAATGAGATTATTAATCTCGTTAACGTTTACCGTAGCCACATCTTTTTCAATAAACTTCTGAAAAGCAGTTAAAGTAATACCTGTATTATTAGGTAGTATAAACGGTGCTTGAGGAGGATAAATAGCTTTAATAATATTACCTTATTCATCTTTATAGGATCGTTCAAGAACATTGATGAATAAAGGCAAATAAGTAGTTATAAATCAGGGTACGAAAAACATAATATGATTATGTAAAGCACAAGTCTCATAAAATTCTTGAGACATATTAAGCAAATCCTCCGCACTGTATGTGTCAAAAATCCAAGTTTTAAACTGGCTCCATTTACCTAGCAAATTCATTTTGAATTTTTGCCAGTGAACCCGGACTAAAATCAATTTGATGTCCATTCATCATTAAGTATCATTAAGATTAAAATCCATTTCGGATGCAGAAGGAATATCCTTATCAGAAATATCAAATGATTTATCATTTGTTTGAACAATATTTAATCGAGGATCAATTTTAATTTTATTGTTATCAGCAGATATGACAGAAGATAATGTATGCAAAGAAGCAGCACGATTTCGAACTGAACCATAACCAAAGTCAATTGGCGAGATGTGTTGGATGGCAAGTAATCTTCTATCAGAACAAAATGAATGTCTATTAGAAGGAACACTTTTTTCATCAAACTGAATACAAATCTTACCATCAGCATTTTGAGTAATATGAGAATATTCAGAATTAGTGACAGCATCAGTCATCTGTTCTAGAGGTATAACAGAGTCTAAAGTCCAAGTAGTAGGAAAATTAATCTCTTCCCATTTTATAGGCCTTCTAGTAGTGACCTTGGATTTAACAAAATTAGTTTCAACTATTATTGTTTGATCAGATGTATCATATAACTTACATCTTGGGTTTAACATAGCAAGCAGTTTAAAATAGATTCTATAAGATAAACAAATCAATTCAGATCCAGGCGCATAATTATAACCATGTGTTTTAACATTTAAAGTCAAAGCATCAAGAATATTAAAATCAGTCAAAGATAACTGCAAGTTAGGTTGAGTATTGAAATATACTAGGCCATAAGCTACCGTAGATTCAATCGAACCCATCAAAGATTGTCGAATGTTTAAATTTCGAGCATCATGAAGAGCAACTAAAAATGTTTCTGGTAACCCTTTAAGAGTTAACGGCTTAAAAGCGATCTGTACCATGCCAATATGCAAGAATTTATATTGAGATTTATATAAATCAATATCGAGCTATTGGCAATATTGATTATTATTATTGGAATCAGTCAAAGATAATATTATTATTATTATTATTATCATCATTATTATTATTATCATCATCATCATCATCATTATTATTCAGAATTTACAAAATTGTGATGCTTCAAATTCAACTGATATTGTCATTCTGATTTGTCCAGATAAATATCCTAAAATTATTGAGTGCATCAATTAAATTTTTATCGTTTTACAAGATTAATATTAACTTATGCACTCTTGAGAGAAGAGTGTTTAACACAATGTACACTTCTACTAGATCAACAACAACAATGCATGCACTCATTACAAGACTGCTTTACAAAATCTCTCTCTATATATATATATAGATAGAGAGAATGAAACAACTTAACATGAACAAACGTGCAATGCACATGTCCATAACTAGTAAAAATATAGTCAAGAAGAACCTGAACATTTAATCACATATCAAGAATATCCTTAATTTGTATTAAGGATGCTTATTTATAGATAATGAATTAATTTTAAATAAAACAATCCCACAAATTTGATAAACTTAAAAGGAGAAAAGAAGTCAAATCGTGACTTAATTTTACAAGACTCAAACATAAGAAACAAATTGTTATCCTTAATGGACAGATTTTCCTTCTAAATTCATATTTACCAACAAAATTTCAGCTCAACTTCTAAAGGTACTTCAAGACAATTTTCAATATTAATCGAATCAGATAAAAATACTCAAACATAACAAATTATCCTTAAATAGAAAAAATGATTAGTGTGAATATTCATTTTTGTTATTGTTAACCTTTACAAATAGTTCTGTTATATTATTATGCTTACTTATAATGTAGTTTATTTTTCCTTTAGATTATTATTTAGAGTATGTTTTCATGTATCAATACCAACATAATTTGTAATTTTAATATCAATGACAAAATTTTGTTAACTACAGTCTACAATTAATTTTGTTCATTAATTGTTAGTGTATATGTGATTGTGAGATATAATATTCCTCTTTAAGAACATTTTTCTTCTAACAAATTTTACTCATTTTTTTATACTAATAATATTATGTACATTCAATATATATATATATATATATATATATATATATATAATTAATGTGATCTACACATGCAAAACTCATATATTTAACTAATATTTTCTCTGTTTAAAAAAAGAATGACTTTTTTTTTAGTCTGTTAAAAAACGAATGACCCGTTTTTTTTTTTTTTGCAACACCTTAATTTCAACTTTCCACAAGGCATGTCTCAGGTCACAAGATTAAAGAGCATTTTGACATATTTGACATAACATCAATTTAAAACTACAAGATTGAAATTTATTCTCTATTTTCTTAAATTTCGTGTAAAGTAAAACAAGACAATTATTTTTAAAACGGAGGGAGTATTATCCGAATATCTTATTCATTGTGATAATTTAGAATTTAATAACCTGGCTAACATAGTCATACGCCCATGTTTGGATGAGGCTAAACTACTGTTTATTTGATTCTTATTTGACCCTAATATTTTTTTTAACCTTATAAATTAGCTACCTTTCAGCCTTCTCTTTCTGTCATTGCATTGTTCGTACACTTCACACAACACTCTAAGTTATTGGTCCTTCCAAGGGAGAGAAGAGACTCCCTTGAAAGATGGCTAGAAAAATTGAGATAAAGAAAATAGAAGACACGAAGAAACGTAAAGTCTCATTTTATAAGCGACGTAATAATTTATTAAATAAGGAGAAAGAGATTGCAATTTGTTGTGATGTGGATGTCTTGTTTGTCCCGTTTTCACCGGCTGATTGACTCAACAAATTCTCTAGCCAACAAAGGTATTGTATTTACGATACCAACAAAAAATTACCGTTATGTCATGCTAGTTATTAATCTATAAAATCATTAGCTTGACTAATTATTTTTACTAAATTTTTACTTTTGTAGAATTGAAGACCTGCTTCAGCTCTATATTAATCTTCCGATTAAGAGGAGATTGACGTACATAAACTAATTAATTCTAAAAAAAATTAATTGAATTTTTTTTATTTAGCTATTAATTAGTAACGCATATATTCTAGCACTGACTTATGAGTTTTTTGTTTTTTCTTTGTTGGGGTTAGTCACATGGGCGATGTTAAGGTACTTTACTCTTTTACATATTCATTATCGATATCTATTTGCATGAATTTTCTATTTTTAAAATTAAGTCTTCGGTCTATTAATGTGAATTAATTTGTATAATCTTTAAATGAAAGTGAAATTAATGAAGTTTGAAATGAAAATTAGTACTTGCTCAATTTAAATTTGTGTATCTATATTTTTTTTTTTAAGTTTGTTTTTAAAAGAATGTGTCAAGTTAGGTTTTGAGTCTAACTCATACTCTTAAAGCTAGAACAAAGAAAGGATGATTTCTCAAATCTTGTAAGAATTATCAACCACATCCCCCTCCACACCTAAATCTGGACATTCTTTATTCGGAATTTGAGTTATCACCCCCTCTTCATCTTGACATTCATTGTCCGGATTTCATTTATCACCCCCACCCCATGTCCAGATCCAAATATTTTCATTTGGGATTTCATTGTCCAGTCTAGAACGTGATTTCCACCCCACAACTATTCTTAATCTGGGCTCCCACATCGGTTTTGGATCTGACCATGTCAAATTAGGTCATGAGCCTAACCCACACTTCAAAAGACATTTCAAAGAGAGGAACATTGTATAAGTCTTATAAAGAAATAAATATTTCATTTATTTAGTTACGTGGGATATTCAATTCCTTCATCAAGATGTTTTTTTCGACAGCTCTTTAGTTTCAACTTTTTGTGTAACATATTTATGATCACAAAATTAAAGGACATTTTTACACATTCAACCTATCTTTAGTTTCTGACCATAGGATTAAAAATCATTCTTTAATTTATTAAACTTTATGTCAATAAAAAATCAAACAAACAAATTAAAATAAAGTCATTAATAATTAAGAGATTCTGAAAATGACATCCTCAAAATTACCGAAACACTAAATGATCTTTAATTCATTAAAGATAAAAACTTTGACTTTTTTAAGTCAAAAAGTGTATGTTGAGAAAGAGTTGTAATAAAATTTAATTATTTAGATCAATTATTCTGACCACTATTAATATTTATTGGGTATATTAATGAAGGAAAAGGTGGCAAAGCTGAGGCAATTGAACCACATCAAGGGAGATGTTAGCAAGCTACAATTTCTTGATAAACAGTTTGGATATCTTATCTTTTTCTCACTCCTTCATTTTTTGGATCAATTTATTGTCTCTCTGTTATTATATTTTGTTCAATGTGATGAAATGTATGCGTCCATCAGTATTCACAGGACCAGGTCCCCGACAGAATAAAGTGCAGAAAATAAATAGCACAAAGTAAACAGGCACAAGATTTTTACGTGAAAACCTCCTTGCTCAAGGGAGTAACCACGACCTGTCTCACAGGACTTTTCAAACTATTTTTACTAATCTTTTCAAGTAAAAGTAAAACACAGTTTACAACATGAGATTAACCGGATAATCTCTACACTAAGTAATACAACCTATTACTTAAACGAGCCTAAGAAATGCATCAATTGCCCACTATACTAACCCTCACTGATTAATATAGACTTTTGACCGTAAGACACAAAGTTACCCCTAACTATGTTTCGTGCAAGACTCAAACAAAGTTTTGAAACGTTTCTAACAAGAGTGAAATGAATCCTACAAGTTAAGCTCAATACAAACGATCAAGAACAGCAGCAGGTACGGAAAGCACTTCTTCTGTTGATCAGATCCTTATTGTATGTGTTCTTGTGCTTGAATTATTCCTTGAAGATGGCCTTCTCTTTTTAAGCTTGTGAGTTTTTGTTTGCCAAATCTAGAGTTTGTGTTTTTTTAGAAGAGACTATATAAAATCAACACACACTTGTTGACACAACCCTATTGGTTGAAGGCCTGCTGTTTAGAAAATATGTGCACCTACCACATCAAAGGTGGTAGATTTTCTGACAACTGTCTTGTCACCTTTTCATGTAAGCAATCTTGCAGGGACTAGGACCCTTGCAATGTTCTTTGTGAGTTCTTGAAAGGCTTGCTGGCTGACTTCCTCCTTTGAATGAATGTATTTAATATGGTGTTTGTCATGTTGAAAATATCAACCATAAAGAGTTATTACCCGTTGGACAAACACCTTTGGCCATTCTGATTGGTTTAGTACGTTGGTGCCTCACCAACCACTGACAGGACAACTTTATAATTGTACCCCATTATGCATCTGATGGAGAGAACTCTGCCAGGGACCAGGTCCCTGCATTTGTGAGACACTGAAACAGACAATCTCGTCTGCTCTTCCTATTGGTGTAGTACACTGAACTTTTCACCTACCACCTGACATGACAGCTTTACAGTCGTACGCCATTTGAATCTGGACGAGAGCACTNTGTACCCCATTATGCATCTGATGGAGAGAACTCTGCCAGGGACCAGGTCCCTGCATTTGTGAGACACTGAAACAGACAATCTCGTCTGCTCTTCCTATTGGTGTAGTACACTGAACTTTTCACCTACCACCTGACATGACAGCTTTACAGTCGTACGCCATTTGAATCTGGACGAGAGCACTTTGATAGGGACCAGGTCCCTGTATTTGTGAGGATCATCAAAATACTTAGAATATAACATTTTCTCCCTTTTTGATGATTACACTCATATTCCTCACACTAAGTTTATTCATTCATTTCTCTGTCATCAGTCTCAATAACAAGGATCTAGTTCCTTATTAGATCTCTAAGTTTGTTAAATCATCAAAACTTAACATCATCTCCAAAATAACATTTCCCCCCCTTTTTGATGATAACAGACTTATTCACCAGTTCCCCCTATCAACAAGAACTCTTCAGGGAACTGGAGTTTCATCATCCCCGAAGTTTCTTAAATCATCAAAACATCAAAATAGTGTTTTCCCCCTTTTTTATGATGACAAACAATTTCTTCCCCCTATCGGCATGACTATGTCCTCTTTCAAAGTAGCTAACATCATTGATCTCATACCTTAACAATTTTCCACCTTTAGACATAATAAAAAAAGGCTAAGCAGTAAACCAAGTTGACAGAAATGCAGTTCAAGCAAATTCATGGCCACTTGGGCAACACTGAGCATGAGTAAGAATACATAAAGTAATAACACAAGTCAGTAAAAACAAGGCATTTTTGTCATTCATAAACAAAATATCAGCAATGAAAGCATTTCACATATTATTACGAATGAGAACCAAGACAATGCCCACTTAGTTCCGATAGAAAACGAGGAGGACTGACACGGTAGTTTAGGAAGAGAGGGAATGACTTAGGATCAAGGGATTGAAAGAATATAATTAGTAGAGCATATTCCTTAGCATGGTATTTTCAGAAGCCTCTTTTGAAGCTCACATTCTTTGCTGCCCAGCCTTTATGTTGAACCTTCAGGGCTGCCAATTTTTTTTTTAATTTTTCAACTTGGTCCCTCTGATAGTGCTATTTCAGAAGCTGAGACTTCAGGCAACCCATTTCAGTATCCATGTTAGCAATAGCAACTATCATAGCTGCCAACGCAAGCTTGAGTTTCTCATGACAGAAAGATTGATGAAATCAAACTTACTAAAGGCCTCCGAGATGAATAGATCAATAACTAAGGAACCATTTCATTTTTTTAAGGTCAGACACCCTCCTATTAAGATAACTTTGAGTTCTCAAAATATCAACCTCTTCCTTTTTGAACATCATCTTTTCCACCTTCTTCTTTTGCTTGTTGGACCTAGTCCCTCTTCACACATAAAAACATCTTCATCAGAAAATTTTCCAGTAAGAGCAAAGGGTTTAACCATTTGAAGTGTTTTTGAGAGAAGAGAAAAGAGGCTTTTAAAAATTTCTGGTTTTGGAAAGGGATTTGAAAAGAAATATAGAGTATAAAGAAAGTGAAATAGTGTATTATGTGGAAGAAAGTGCCATTTCGGTATTCAAAAGATGGGACAACGATCAGATACATGAATAACAGACATGTGGAAATTGCAACGGTTCACATGCATAATTCCAACTGCAATGTTAAGAGTGTTAACCTTCGAGAACGGACCGGCTCTCTCTCTGTAGTTTGGATGTGATTAACTAGATTTGTCCTGACCTCTCTTTTGCTTCAACCCTTTTTCCATGTGTGTATACCTACAAAAGGTATAAGACTGAACTTGCTAAAACATGCATAAAGGAAAAACAAGGATACCTACTCCATTTGCATAGTCATGAGAGAGTTGATTGTTTCAGGCAGGATCCATTCAAGAAGGTTTCAGCATTCCCAACATTAGTTTGATTATCTTAGATAGGTCTTCTAACAGCTTCAAGATGTTGCTTGATCCACAAGAGTTGAGCACATCAAGTTGCACTTGCCACATTCTCTACCTCAGTTGTTGAAAGAGCCACTAAATATTGCCTTTTAGTTCCCCATGAGTGAGTGATCATCCTATAACATAAGCCATGCATGAGGTACTCTTTCCATTAACTTGATACCCAGTATAATCAGCATCACATGTTCCTCCAAATAAAAAAGTCTCTCGATGGGCAGAATAGAACCAATTCCCTGTTTTCTTCAACTGTCTTCGGATTCTCTTACCAGCCCTCAAATGTAATTCCTTTGTACAAGAATGGGGTCTCTGAACCAGATTCATCAGTATCCAGCTTCAAGTTAGTGCCCATGAGAGTATGAATTGTCTAGGCACCCATAACATGAAACCTTTTCAGTAGCTTCTCTGAACTAGTACTAGGTCCATATCTTTGATAAGACATCAATTGCTCTGAACGTTGTTCTATCTGGTCCTTTCTTAGGGCTTTAGTAAAGATGCCAGCCACTTGATCTTCCATTTTGTAGAACTTCATTATGACATTACCCCTCTTTAACATTGTCTTGACTTCAAGTATGTTAAGCCATTTGAGTAGCTCATTAATGTACTTTTCTTGACACCAGAGGGTACCTTTATAGGTTTGTTTGATCTCTTTTGAAGCCATTGTTGAAGAGGAATTTGGACAACCTATCAGCTTGTTGGGGAACCGAGTGTCATACTTTGCTTCTTTCAAACTGAGCTTGATCAGCTTATTTATTCTCACCTTCAGAATTCACATTATCAGTTTGAAATGAACAATCTTTGTTCAGCAATGTCTAATGGACCGGATCCCTCATCAGGTTCATCATCTGCATCAGCTTCCTTGAGATTGCTGGATTCATGAAGAGGATGTTCTTCAGCAAGCTCACTATTTAGACTGTTTCTCTAAATATGAAGCAACCCTTCCATCTCATAATCTTCTTTCTTTTGACAACTTCTCAACTCTTCTAGACTCATCAAAAATCACATGACCACCCTTTTATACACCTGATAAACCTTGTTGGAGGAAGAGTATACCGCAACTATTCTTTCATCAATATTGAGATCAAACTTCTCTATTCATCACTTCAACCGAAAGTTCTTTGGAAGATTAAAAGGTTGTGTATTCCACCTGAAGGATAGTCTGATGTGCTTCTCTTTAACACCAGAGTCACAACCTTTGTAATCTGCAAATTTCATTTTGAAGTTTGTGCAGTAGAGAAGTATTCACAAAAGCACGCATCTTGTGTCATATCTCAGCATTCTCACCTTGAGCACTAAGGCAAGTGAGACTATCACTACGAGCAGTATTCAATTCAGCAATGAACATGTTCTTGCATCTCTTTTCTGTCAAGATCACCACCCGAGAGAGCAAGTTTGTGACAACACACTTTCTGATAAGATTACATTTTATTTCATTCATCACAGATTTGTGAAACACTTAAAGGACTGTACTTCAACCCATTGACATAGTACACAACTTCAAACGAGTGTTCCACAGACTTTCAAGTTCTGCCTACACCAAGAATGTACATTTTCTTGCCATTATCAAAAGAGACACCTCCACTTTGAAGTGCCTTAAGAGAGAGGAAGTTTTGTAGTATTCTCAGTCATGTGCTTTGAGCATCCACTATTCATAAACCAACATTGACTGGTTCTCCCTCCTCTCACTTGCATAGCAAATCACGTGTTAGCCTTGGGAACACATTTGAGACGAAGTTCCTAGTAAGCAGATAACGGAGTGAGAATAAATTTTTTTGTCCAGTAAGGCATACTTGCTTTCTTCAACTTGGGACCATAGGCAGGACCAGGTCCCTTCTTCAGTCTATTTCTCTGTTTGGAATATCTTGATGCACTTCCTTCATATTTTTTTCAAAACAGGACAATCTCTCTTAAGATGTCCATCTCAACAACAATGAACACACAGCAGATCGTCAGCATCAGAAACAGATTTGTGGTGAGAATTGTATGGGGGTTCTATATTCTTACAGCCTATCCCTCTTTTACTGTTGTTGCCTGACCAATTAGATTTGTAAGGATCTTAGAGAAATTAGTCCAATTGAGAGATTTTTCAAGTTCCTCTTTTACACGGACCATGTCCTTCTATAGCACAAGATTTCTCTCTAGAGCCAATTTCATCTTCATTTCAGCAGTGTGCAGCTTATTTTCAAGGTCCAGCTGCAAGTTGCTGGCCTCGTTCTTTCCTTTAAAAATAGTACTAGTCACCCCTTTTATCTATTCCTTCAGTTCTAAAATTTTCAGCTTCTAGAACAACCATTTGACTTTCAATATCATTTATTTGGGCAACTAAAGCAATTTTTCCATCTTGAGAGATGTCTAGGCTATTGTTCGCAAGATCCTTCTCAGTTGTCAACTCACTTATCAAATCAAGTAAAACAACAACTAGCTTTCTCAATTTACTAATAAAAAAGGTATTCAAGTAAATCAACATCTTTCTCATCTGAATTTTCCATGAAAGCATCATCTGAGTGTTCAAAATCATGTGAATCACTTGAGGAATTTTCCCATGCAGTCATATCCTTCTTCACCGCCTGGAAAAAAGGCTTTTCTTCTGCTTATCTTGGGACCGACCTGGTCCCCCTCTTTGTTTTTACCTTCTTCAGTCTTGACATATTGTTTGTGATCAGCCTTGTACATATGACAGTTTCCAATGGAGTGACTTGGATGATCACACTTGTGACACACTTCACTTGCGCTGGTAGACTTGCATAATTTTCTTTCTTCTGATCAACATCATTAGTCAGATCTGCCCTCATGTCTTCACCCTTGAGAATGATACCCTTCCATTTTCTTTGCATCTTATAAACTTGAAGATGCTCAAATAATGCACACAATGTCACTACTTCAGATTCCCTTGTCTCATTGCCAGTCACAAAATCATTTATCCAAGATTTGGGAAGAATTTCCAGTATCTTGGAGACTTGCTTGCACACAGGGACTGGTTCTTCAAGGAACATAAGCTCATCTGTAATGGTGGAGAATCTGGTGTGCATTTCATGAATGGGTTCACCTTCTTTCATGGTGAAATTTTCAAACTGAGTAGTAAAGAAATCTAGCTTAGATTTCCTTGTTTCCTCAGTGCCCTCATAAGTTGTTCTTAGAATATCCCAGATTTCTTTGGATGATTCGCTCGATGAGATCAGATCGAATTCGTTCATTCCAATGCCACACATCAGCAACTTCCTAGCTTTGTGATTTTTCTGTACTAGTCTTTTGTTGGAGTCATTGTATTGTTGTCGAGTTTTGATAATAACTCTTGTGATCTCTCCAACCTTAACCTTCATGGTTGCCACATAAGGACCTTCACATATCACGTCCCACACTTCAATGTCCTCATCAATGAGATAGTCTCTCATCTAAATCCTCTAGTGTCTATAGAACTCATCATAAAAATGATGAGGTCTTGTGGGAGAGTGACTTCTTTACACGCTCACTGGTGTCGACATTTCCTTCAGGATTCTCTTTCTTAGTGTTAACTAGATAGAGAGCCCAAGCTCTGATATGAATTGATGGAATGTACGCGTTTCACAAGATTAGGTCCGCCGACAGAATAAAGTGCAGAAAATAAATAGATCAAAGTAAACAGGCACAAGATTTTTACATGGAAACTTCCTTGCTCAATGGAGTAAAACCACGATCTGTCTCACAGGACTTTTCAAACTATTTTTTACTAATCTTCTCAAGCAAAAGTAAAACGCAGTTTACAACATGAGATTAACTTGCTAATCTCCACACTAAGTAATACAACCTATTACTTAAACGAGCCTAAGTAATGCATCCATTGCCCACTATACTAACCCTCACTAATTAATATAGACTTTTGACCGTAATACACAAAATTACCCCTGATTATGTTCTTACAAGACTCAAACAAAGTTTTGAAATGTTTCTAACAAGAGTGAAATGAATCATACAAGTTAAGCTCAATACAAACAATCAAGAACATGAGCAGGTACAGAAAGCACTTCTTCTGTTAATCAGGTCCTTGTTGTATGTGTTCTTGTGCTTAAATTCTTCCTTGAAGATGGCCTTCTCTTTTTAAACTTGTGAGTTTTTGTTTGCCAAATCTTGAGTTTGTGTTTTTGAGAATAGACTATATAAAATCAAAACAATCTCGTTGAGACAACCCTATTGGCTGAAGGCCTGCTATTTAGAAAAGTTGTGCACCTACCACATCAGAGGTGGCAGCTTTTCTGACAACTGTCTTGTCACCTTTTCATGTAAGCAATCTTTCAAGGACCAGGTCCCTTGCAATGTTTGTTGTGAGTTCTTGAAAGGCTTAATGGTTGACTTCCTCCTTTCAATGAATGAATTTAATATGGTGTTTGTCATGTTGAAAATATCAACCATAAAGAGTTATTACCCGTTCGACAAACACACTCATCCATTCTGATTGGTTCAGTACGTTGGCGCCTCCCCAACCACTGACAGGACAACTTTACAGTTGTACCCCATTTGCATCTGATGGAGAGAACTCTGTCAGGGACTAAGTCCCTGCATTTATGAGACACTGAAACAGACAATCTCGTCCGCTATTCCTATTGGTGCAGTACACTGCACTTTTCACCTACCACCTAACATGACAGTTTTACAGTTGTACCCCATTTGAATCTGGATGAGAACACTCTGCCAGTGACCAGGTCCCTGCATTTGTGAGGATTATCAAAATACCTAGAATATAACACAATGTAATTTACAAATATTGTAAATAAAAAAATATATGTATAAGGAGATTAACAAACAAGAATAATTGAATGAAGAGAGAATTAGGATCTTTATTTTGATAGGTATACTTTGAGTATTAGAAAAGATATTCTGTATAAATGAACAAAATATTCAGTCAAATAAAATTTTCTTCTAAAACGAAAATTTATAAATGAATAGGGGTTACAACTTATTATTTCTGATCGATTTTTACTTGAGAACTCTGAGCTTATAAGTAATTTGACATACTTATAAAAATATAGATAAGTTAATTTGAAGAGCTGATAAACTTATATAATAATACTCATATTATTGTTATGTCATAATATTATTATATAATTTATTACGCTAAATAAAGAGAAGAGATCAAAATGTCACACAAAGCATAATTAACAAAATATTTATTGTCTAGGAAAAAATATACACAAGTTACTTATTCTTTAGTAAAGTGTCCATTAGCTTAAAGAAATAAAACACACGCGCGCACGCACGAGGTAGCAAAGTTAGTGTAATTGAGGTAGAAAAGTTAGTGTAATTTCATAAGTAGGGTGTAGAAAGAGTAAGATGTACATAATCTTATTTTTGTATTTATGAGGTAGAAAAGTTGTTTTGAATTGAGTTTCGGTAAGCCATCTCCATTATCCATGCTTGAGATAGACAATATAAGAGAGCTCAAACAAGTAATATTATATAAGTTTTACACTATTTTGATTTATTGAAATGTACTTAGATACTACTACCTAGTACATCATAGTTGATTTCTTCTGTATTAAGCGAAATTTACTCTTACTAATGAATTAAACTTTTTCATGATGGCTTCTTTTGGATGTTTCAACCTATTGCTGGTGTCTTAATTTCTACAGGATTGAGGTGAGCACAACTTAATTTGATGCCTCATAAGTAGTTTGTTAATTAAGTTAGATATTAAAATAAAAATTAAGAATAATCTTGATAAATAAATGTTAACTAATCAGTGAAATTGATAAAATCATTTTAACTTGAAATTCTTTGATCTAGAATTTGGTGTTGCAAATCAAGAAGAGCACATTGGAATTACATATTTTAGATACTAATATAGGGTAATTTGATTTAGTATCACAAATGTTTCCTTTATGATTCTTCTTAATTATAACATTAAGGTTGAATACAACCTCACCATAAATATATTTCAATCGTCTAAATGTGATATACTCACTTATTAAAGTAGTTGTTAATATACTCCTCCTAACTACATGATTTTTTAGGGATTATGAACCAACAACCGAACAAAAGCCTTCGCTTCATCAACTCTCTTGGTGTGAACGGAACTTGCTATGATCTCTCCAAAAAGTCATGGCTAGAAAAGTTTGTTCTTTTACCAATTTTTTTCTTGATCATTGAAAAATAATGTAAAATTGCAAATTTAAAGAAAATGATTATTTTTCTTAGAAATAATTCATCAAATCAATTCCTATATATAATCAATAAGATTTTATTAATGATTAATAAATTTTAATTAGATGGAATTGGAGAAACAAGGAAAGATGAATACTCACTTTGTTGCACAAGAAAAAGCTCCTCAGCAATTTGATACTAATAATTGGGTTAATCCATACAGGTCACTATTTTTTCACATAATAATTTCTTACAAATAATTCTTCTTCTTTTTTTAATTTTAGTTTCATTATTTCGTTGTTATTTTTATAGTACAAGTATCCAGGAGAGCATATATCAAGATTCGATGAACAAAGGAAAAAGAGTAGCAAACAGTTCTAACAATTACACATATATCCCTTCATTTGCAAGTTCTCCACAGAGTGGGAACATACCATTCTTTCAAATTCATAATACATCCCCTTATATCCCATTGCAGCTATTACTTTTTATACATGCAGTAACTAGGATCTCCTAAAAAAATATGTCATTTTTTTTAAAAAAAATTGATGTTATTATTTTTTATTTGCACAATAGAGTCAACAACAAAACATGATAGGAGATGTTCAGCAAAACTCAACACAAACATTTGAAAAATCACTAGTACATTAATATTCTTGAAATATTATTCCTTGTTAACATTTCCTTGAAAAGATGAGAATTTTTGTATAAAATTATTTTTCTCTGCTTAATTGAACCAACAACAAAGCATGGTGGTAAATATCCATCATAATCTCACGCATACCATGGACAACCACAGGTACATTAATATTATTAAAATATCACTCCTTGTTAAATCCTAACCCTCCCCTACTATACTAATTAACTCATATATTTTTCCAAGTACAACAACTTTTTGTGAAAGTAGTGACAACACTAGGCCTGGCAGGGCGATCGGGTTCGCCCTCCCCGACCCATTACTAGCTCGAGACCCGTCTCGCCAGACCCGGTCCCGTATTGGCTACCGATTTTGGGGGATTTAGGGTAGGAGGATCGGTTAGGGGACAATTCACTACTTTGTCCCGGTCGACCCGGTCTGATCTGGTCCGCTTCCGGCCCGGGACTGTATTAGTTTCTTATTTATTTTTCAAATTGTAGCCATTGGGGACCGTTGAGGCAACGACTAGTGGTCCCCTCCAACGGCTATAATAGATTTTTGAAGCTTTTTCACTTCCCCAACACCTCCTACCACCTCCTACTTTTAATATTTTAATTTAAACCCTAAAATTATAATAACTACACTTTAGTCCATTTTAATATTATAAATACCCCTTATCCTTCATTATTTCTTACAAAATCATCTACTCTCTCATCTATATTATGTATCCTATCATTCTTAAATCCTAATTATTGATTCCATTTAGTTATCAATTATAAATTCTCATATTATATTATAATATATATATATATATATATATATATATATTTCAATTCTATATTTTCAATTTATATCATAATATTTATATTGCTATAAGAATTGAAGTTGTAAATTACAACTTACAACAAACTACAAGCTTCAAGAATTGGTTATAACGTCTGCTATTAACACAGATGTTTGGTACATTCGTTTCAGTTTTTATTTGTTTATTTAATTTTTTGCAATTAGTTTTTGTTTTATTATTATTTTTATATTACACTTCACATTTTATTAAATATGAGTTCTAACAAAAAAAAAATACTGGTAAGGAGAAAGTAACAACCGTATTTCTAATCTATTTAATTTTTCTAAAAAAGATAGTAACGAAAAAAAATAAAACTAAATGTAGTGGTTCTTCTTCTAAATCAATGCCTAGAGTTAGATTTAATACAAATGATAGATTTAATACAAATGATTCTACTTATGTTGATGATACTTCTTTCACTCCTCATTTTAATATTGATACAAATGTTGAACTTGAACATGAATATTTAGAACGACGTTATGGTAATACTAATAATGATTGTGNTGTGACAATTTATGACTTTAGATAAGGAAAACTCTATTGCTATTGTAATAAGTGTAAGCAACACTTTATACATAGACAAGGTGGAGGTCAAGGTGGGACGGGAGGGGGGGGGGGTTGCTTAAATAGACATTTGTTATCTTGTATGCCGATTGAATATAAGGCAGCCAAAACTCTAGCCGATTAAAAAAGGAATTCAAGTTAATGATGTTGATATTAATGTTAATCAATCGGTAGGGGATTCTAATATGGTTCAAGGAACATTGGATCCTTCTAACCCTAGTGGTCCACTTACACAACGTAAATATAAGAAAGAAAGGGATTGCGAAAATTTAGCTAAAATGGTTTTTGTTTGTGGCATGCCTTATGGTTTTCCTTCATATTCCGATTTTATTGAATATATTTAACAAACTTATAATCCTTCTTTTAGTGGTGTTTCATGAAATACTGTTAAATCTACTATTTTTTATATCAAGGTAAACATTGTCAATATCTTCGTTTATTTAGCATATTAGATTGTAGAGTGTCTATAACTTCCGACATGATTCGTAGTGTCAATGGCCATGATTATTTAACTATTACCGCGCATTAGATTGATCATAACTGAATATGCAAAAAAGAATCTTAACTTATAAAGAATGTGTAGAGAAAAAAACTAGTGCATATATAGCTTCAACTGTTTTAGGTGTTTTAAATTTTTATATGTTTTTAGATAAAGTAATGATGGTCGCATTAGATAATGCATCTGATAATACAAATGTTGTTAGTATGTTAAAAACTAGATTATGTCCAATTAATACTAATGGTTTTCATATTAGATGTGTTGCACATGTCTTAAATTTAGTTATACAAGATGGTACTGCATTATTTGATTGTGGTTGTATGAAAATTGAATATGCTGTTTTATGGATTTTGTATGCTCATAGACCTACTAGAATTAGGAAATTTAACGAGCGTTGTGTACTATCAGAGGCATTTCCCCATACAACAAATGCCTTATTCACCACCTGATCAGCACTTGCCTTTCGCCTAGCATGTTAAGGGACCTGGTCCTTACGCTTTTCTTTGTCTCCTTTGGTGTAGTCTTTGTATTCTTGCTTAGGACAATCTCTCACGAAATGTTCTGGCTTTCCGGATTTGTGACAAAGATCATTGGCATTTGCTGACCTGCTGGAGTTTTCTTTCATTGAAACCCTCTATGCTTTTTGACTAGTTTTTTAAACCTTCTAGTCAAATAAGTCATCTCCTCATCATCTTAGGACATGTCACTTGAATATGCTTTCAGCGCCCCATATTTTTCTTTATCTACCTTTCTTTTGGACAGATCTTGTAATTTGTTTAGCTCATAAGTCCGCAGGTTCTGATCAACTCATCTGTTGTAAGGGTTTTCATATCCTTGGCCTCAGTGATGGTATTCACTTTGCTTTCTCAGGACTTGGGAAGAAATCGAAGAATTTTTCGAACTTGCTTGCTTGGATGAATGGGTTCACATAGACATCGAAGTTTGTTAGTAATGGAGGTGAATCTGGAGTGCATCTCATGAATAGTTTCACCTTCCTTCATACTGAAATTTTCATACTGAGTTGTTAACATGTCCACCTTTGACTCTTTAACTTCAGTAGTCCCTTCATGGGTTGTTTTCAGGCAGTCCCATATTTCCTTGGTTATCTCACAAGCTGAGATCTTGTTGTATTCATCTGCACCTATTCCACAGACCAACAACTTCTTTGCTTTATAATTTTTTTTGATCTTTTTCCTGTCTGCTTCATCATACTCTTTCCTGGACTTGGGAACTACCCGATTCAGATCACCTTCTTTCATATCCTTTGTAGGAACACAATGGCTATCAAGCACAACATCCCATAGTTCACTATCTTCTGCCATGATATAATCATGCATTCTGGTCTTCTATTATCCATAATACTGACCATTAAAGCGAGCAGGACAAGTGGTAGATTGGTCTTCTTCTAAGCTTGGTAGATCCTACATCTTTGCAGGATCCTTTCTTGATGTTATCAAGTAGAAAGATCTGCTCTGATACCAATTGTTGGAATGTATGCGTCCACCAGTGTGCTATAGTACCAGGTCAATTGTATGGTAAAAATGCAGTAAGAGATAAAAACTCGACAATGGGAACAAAGAGTTTTACGTGAAAGCCTCCTTGCCCAAGGGAGTAAAACTACTACCTATCACACAGGATTTTCAACTACTTTCACTAATCATAAGCAAAAGTAAAAAAAAATTCCAAATGCAACAATGAGACTAAACTATTAATCTCACACTAACTAATACCTCTATTACTTACTGAGACAAAACAATGCATCCATTGCCCACTATATCAACTACTTATAATTAATATAGACTTTAATACATAAGACACACAATTAAATCTAACCGTGTTCTTACAATTAATACACACAAAGGTTTTGAAACGTTTCTTTATGAATGTGAAACAAATCCTACAATTTTACCACAACAAGCATTCAAAAATACCGGCACTTCAAGATTGCTTTTCTATAGTCTATCACGTCTCTTACCGTGTGTGTTCTTTGATGCTTGAGTTCTTGAAAAGACTCACTCGCTCTTTTGAATGAATTATATTGTTGTTTTTTTTTGTTGAATACTATATCAATCACCAACAAGAGTTATTGACCACTGAAAAAACAACCTCACCCATTTCTATTAGTGAAGTACGCTGACCTTCTCACCAACCACCTCACAAGAGAGCTTTAGAGTTGTACATCATTTTGAACCTGGACGAGAGCATTCTACCAGGGACCGAGTCCCTGCATTTGTGAGGATTATCAAAACACTTGGAATACAACAGTTTCTCCCGTGACTGTCACATACTTGGATCGTGGTGAGCTCATGGAGTTTGGAGACTTGTTGTTTCCCTTCTTTTGGACTGACTTGTATTTTGTATTTTGATTAGTCATTCTCTTGTATATATAGTCTTTCTGTACTTAGTATCTCCTGTACTGGTGACACTAGCTCCGGGGATTGGTTATGTTGTATAGTTTGTCTTTCTTTGTCACCTTTGGACCTCTTTTGTATATTTTGTATCGTATGTATAGTTCTATACTAGGCCCTATTATGTATTCTTATTCCTCTTTTCGCTTGTTTCTTATTATCATAATTATTATTAAATTGTTATCTTCCATAAATTTAATTTTGGATTTTGGCTTACCTGCTCGGAGGTTGTGGTAGGCGTCATCACGATCCGATTTCGGATTGTGACATAATTGGAGGATCATATGGTAGGAGAAGTAAAATCATGATAAAAGACTCCTAATAATTTGAAGGATTAGCCAAAAGGTGGGGTTCCTTTCACTAATAACCACTTAAAAGTAATCAGCAGAAGGTATTGATCATGTGCTTGCACCGACACCACAAATGCATTATGTGGTTGGATCAATCCATGATTAAGTATTTACGAAATATGCTTGTTCTTTTATCACATATAATAATATATAATATTTTTCACGAAATCTACTTGTTCTTTTATCGAATATAATATTTTCCACGAAATCTACTTGTTTTTTTAATCATATATAACATTTTCCACGAAACCTACATGTTCTTTTATTAAATATATTTTCTTCATTTTATTTTATATGACACCGTTTGACTTGATATGATGTTTACGAAAAAAAAAATTGAAACTTGTGATCTAAAACAATTCTTAGATATTGATGTGGTTGTAAATCAAGGATAAGAAAGAGAAATTCTAAAAATATATTATTTCTAATTATAATAAGATGATATTTTTTTTGGGATAAAATAAATAAGCAAGGGTCTCACATAATACGGAACAAAGGAAGTAATATTTTTCACGAAATCTACTTGTTTTTTAAAAAAAACATTTTATAATTTTTTTCTGTTCTTAAACGCGTTTCATGGTTTTATCAATAATGTCATTGAGGGGAAATAACAAATATCTTATCTTCATTTTTTTTGAGATTTACATTAATTATCTGCCTTATTATTATTATTATTATTATTATTTTAATTATCTGACTTATCATACGAAAAATGGTGACTTTAAAACTCTTATAACTTCCAGTAGTATTCTTCAAGTAATACGAGTAAATATAAACTTTGATTTAAAAAACCAAATAAATCAATATATGTAACAGTGAAAACCGATAAAATTGACTATCACAGTATGTTTTTTTATTTTTCATACTCAATATGTAATAAGAAAATGTTTTTTTAAAGAATCCGTTCATCAAATACTAAGATATGCTCGCTCCGTTTTAAAAAGTAGATTATTATTTTTTAAACGGAAAGTCTTTTAATTTGCATGGAAGCCATAGTACGTAAAAGAAACTTTACGTAAAGTATTTTTTTTTTTTACATATTTGTTTCTGTTCCGTATATAAATATATTATTCTTGTTTTAATTGCCAAAAAAAAAGTTTATATAAATTGAGATAAAAGAAGTAACAAAAATTTAGCGTTCGGCCAAAAACAAACACATGTACATTTGGGTGAGGTTGGAATGGATTTTGGTGATGGGAAGGTGATTATGAGGGTGGGAAGAGACGATATCACTTGTTTTTCTTATTTCATTAAATGAAGCATTTTTCCTTATTTTCAAAAGGCTTGTTTTTTTTTTTTTTATAGAAAATAATTTTTTATTTTTTTATTAAAACAATTATTTGCAACAAATTTTAAAGTGATAGAAAATAAACTATGAGATATTGATCTTGAAGAATTTGAGATTTTTTTATAGAAAGATAGTATTTGATGTCTTATGAGATATTTGAGATGCCTCTTTAAGAAATATATTATACTTTACAAAGGCATAACTAGGCTTTTATTGCCTTTAAGGTGGAGTAGGCTCTAGCAATCCTAACTGAAATTGAACTTGACTTGTAGAGTCCTCCAAAGTTTCAATGTCTACAAATATCCCCTACTTCAGGCTTGTCGGAGTGTATAATTGATTAAACTCAAAGACGAGACTTGAAGTATCCATAACAATGGAGCTTCCACATTTGTGGTTTCGTGGTTGCAGATTTGCATATTTGATGTTTGAAAGAAGATAGATAAAGGGCAGCTTTTGTCTCATGGGCATGCCAATTTGTTTGCAACAAATTTTAAAGTGATAGAAATAAAGTGCAATTACAAATAAAATATGAAGAAACATAATTATATTGATAAACATTATAGGTAGGAAATATGTTCCTCCCTTGATTCTTCTCTCTTAAGATTGTCGATAGTCACATTTCTCTAATTAGGATCATTTGTACTTAATCTCCATGAAAAAATTTGTGCATCTTCTTGAAGTATTTGATTATCACAAAACCTTCGGCATATCTTGGCCTCTTTATGAATATACCAAGAATTATGGGACATTCGGATTTTGATCTTTATAAATACAAAGAATTTATATGATATTCTTTAGATGACATTTCAAGGGAATATAATACTTTTTATACACTCATGAACTAGGGTTTAGATTATCGTATCCTGTAAGAAACCTAACTAAAATTGAGCACATCCTGTAGAGCCTCAATTAAAATTGAAAACATCTGATAAAGTTTCATAAATTTTGCTATCTACGCAAACACAAGAAAATAAGAATGTGTTTTCCTCAATGATAGTTTCAACTAGACTATCCATCAAATGCTTGTATCCTTTTCCACTGGTTGAATGTTACATTGTACTGCTATTGTGTTCGTTTGAATTAACTTATTTTTTGGTGTTTTGACTTTTGCTAAAAAAAAATTAATTTGAAGGTGTTTGAAAAGGTTAAAAGATGCTTTTAAGCACTTGTTTAATTTTAGGCTAACAATATTTTAAAAAAAGTAGGATAGTATCTAGGGGTGTCAATGGTACGATTTGGTCGGTTATTTTTAAAATATTATACATTCCAATTTTTGGTTATTTTATAATATATAACAAAAATTAGATTTTTTAAAACCATCACAATTATAATATATGACCTGTTTACTTGGAGTAATGAGTTCTCCCAAGAACCTAAGCTCATTTGTAATGGCGTTGAACATAGTTTGAATTTCCTAGATGGATTCACCTTCTCTCATCGTGAAGTTTTCATATTGGGTAGTAAACATGTCCACCATTAATTCCTTCACTTGCTCAGTCCCTTCATGAGCCGTTTTGAGACAATCCCACCTTAGTAGATTCACAAGCTGAGATTCTGTAGTACTCTTTAGCTCCTATCCCACCCACTAATAACTTCTTAGCTATGTAGTTCTTTACGATCTTCTTTCTATCAGCCTCATTGTATTGTTGCGGAGTTTTGGGAACAACTCTGGTGGCCTCTATCAACTATAATGTCCCAAAGCTCATTGTCATCAGCCATCAAATAATCGTGCATGTGAGTTTTCTATCAACTATAGAATTGACCATTAAATCGAGGTAGTCTGGTTGATTACTGTATCTCTTTCAAGTTTAGTGAAGCAGCCATTTTTAAACAAGATTCTCTCTTGGTGTTAACTAGATCAAGAGCCAACTATAATACGAATTGAAAGAATGTATGCGTTTACTAACAATCAATGGACCAGGTCCTTTGACAAAATAACAATGTAGAAAATAAATAACTTAAAGTAAATCAAACACATGAGATTCTACATGGAAACTTCCTTCCTCAAGGGAGGAGAAAATCACGACCTGTCTCGCAGGATTTCAACCCAACTCCATTTCACTCAAACAGAGCAAAACTTCATATTACAAACTCTTGTAACCTAGGAATTACACTCGTAATCCATTTTTCCTTATTGTAACAACACTATTACTCTAAGCAATAACTATATTACCCATTAAAACAACCTAGCTCTAGTTAATCTAGACTTCAAGAATCCAACAAGGCTAACTTTAGCCACCAATTCAAATCTCAAAGATAAGAGAAGAAACAAGAGGCAACTCTACTGCAACCATACATCAACTAACTGTAGTTGACACTCCTAGGAAACTCTACCCAAGAGAACATCAAATCAATGATGAAATAAGGCTTGACTAAAATATAGATGATTTGACTAACTAACTCTAGTTAATTCGACTCAGCCTAAAGACATAGACAAGCAATTGATCTACTATCATTTATAACTTAGGAGTAGATTTACAATATATGAACACAAGACACAAAGCTCAAAATGCAACAAAAGACGTTACACCATTCCATCAGGTCTCTCATTGAGTATGAACAATTTTCTTCCTTGAAGATGGTTTTTGCTTTGTGATTGAACGTTTTGAATGCAAAACCTTTTTTTATGTCATTCTAGAAGAGACTAATATAAGATGGACACAAACCCTTGGAGCAAAGCCATTGACTATGCGCATACTACTCTAAAAAGACGTGCACCAACCACAACAGGCTTGACATATATAGTTGCAGCTTTTAGACAACAATCTTTTCATGTACGGACACTTTAGTGTCTCTTGGGATCTTATCCATTGTTAGATTTTCGAAGTTGGTTAAATCATCAAAACTCCAAATCAGCTCCAAAATAACACTTGAGTATTATAAAGATCAAGATTTCGAATATTCCATAAACTCTGGGATATTTATAAATGTTGGAACATACGTGTCCACTAACAGTCAATGGACCGGGTCCCTTGACACAGTAAGAAAAGTAATGTAAGCAAAAGAAGTAGTACGCGTCCATTATACGTCAACAGACCAGGTCCCTTGACTCAGCAAGAACACTAACTGAAATAAATGCTAAAAGTAAATGGCTGAAAGTAAAATCTGCACAAAGATTTTATGTGGAAACCCCCTTGCTCAAGGGCGGTGAAAATCATGACCTGTCCTCACAAGATTTCAACCCAAATTCCATTTCACTCAAACGGAGAAACAATTAAGATTACAAACTCTTGCAACCTAGGAATTTAACACTAAATCTCTTCCCCCTCAATGTAGCACATCTACTACAAAGAAAGCAACTAAACAATAACATTATTTCCCACTAAGGTACCTACCTCTTAGATAACTTAGACTTCAACTAAGCAACACACAGGTTGCCCACTAAACCACCACCCTCTTGACGATTTAGACTTTGACTAAGCAACAACAATGTTGCCCACTAAACCACCTAACTCTTAGATGATTTAGAATTCAACTAAGCAACAACAATGTTGCCCACTAAACCACTCAACCTAACTGATTTAGACTTTTTGTATGAACTGAAAAAGATCTAATTCCTTTATAGCTTAGGAATAGATTTACAATTTAAGCACATAAGACACAAAACTCAAAATACAACAAAGACGTTTCAGCACTTTATCAGGTCCCTTTGTTGAGCATGAGCAATGTTCTTTCTTGAAGATGGCCTTTTCTTTTTTAGCTTACGAATTTTCAGAAATTCACAACTTTGTTTGCCAAAACTTGGGTTTGTGTTT